>NC_091828.1:133755000-134055000 GCF_038994185.2 Dermacentor albipictus
TTTCTAGACACAGGGGTCAAACAACTCGCGAGATAATCCAAGCTTTCCATACGAACAGGAAGGGGGACGCGTGCGTCAGCCAGGCTTCGGTTTCGTTGTCAGACAAGGAATGCGCGTATATCTGCTGAGCACGTGCGCTCACTCTATATAACTCTATATAATCTGTTAAGTTCTTTTTTGCCTTTGCGGTTTAGTTCTTTTCTCTGGAAATTTTCTGGCATGCGTTTGATTTGTTGTTTGCATTTCGGTATAGCTAGTGAGCGACGTAGTTTATAAAAATAAAGATTGCATGCAAATAAAGTTTTTACTTTTGCCGTGGATAAACACATAGAATTCATGAAGTTACACATTGTATAGGATGACGGTAAACACAATCATACGCATCGCAGCTAGTCCTGTCGCCACTCCTGTCGTATGTGTGCCTTCGTCTTCCTCTTTAGCGCTTTTTTATGCAAACTGTCGAGTAGTAGAACATCTGACTTAACGATAAACCAAAGCTTCGCTTCACATAGATTGAAACATGTGTGTCGGGTCTGTATTTCTTCCCTTTTCACAAACATGCTGGCAGACAGCTCGGACATTCCACTGCGGTCGTGGATATGGCATAGATCAACAAGCATACATAGCAAGCGGTCGACCAGCTAGACAGCCCATCATAATCTTTAAAGAAATTATGACATTGCATTTCGTAATTCTTTTTTTGTGCTGAATGAAGATTCCCGACCTTGGAACCCCAGAAAACTTGCTGACAAGCCAGCTCCCTAAATAGTTTATTGAATAGCATTGCTACGAACCAGTCTTGTTTTAATTTCCACCTAGGTGTACGTGTCATGAGGTCATGACGCAGGAGGTGGTCGCGCGGGAGCAGGTTATCGTGACGTTCGGGCACTCGCTCCGGATCGCTCGATCGTCTACTATGTTGCAACGAGTGCTGGCAGGGCAGGTGACCACGCTAAGCAGCGAGCCGGGGCGAGGACCAAAACATCACGATGGTCTTCTCCCACGCGACCACTTTCTGTTGCATGACCTCCTGGCACACACATCTCCTGGGAAACGAAACCAAACTGGTTTGTAGAAATGCTATTGTAGTAAATTATTTAGGGCGCTGTGAAGCTTGTCGCTATTTCTTCTATAGCTTTAAGGCCTGCGACCATTAAATTGACAAAAATAAAGCCGGCAGATCCCACACCCAGTGGGAATCGATGTTATGCGAAGCAGTGTGGGGCAGCCTACCAAGGTGTCAGGGCGACTCACGACGACGGAACGACCATGAGAGCACTAAGACGTAGGCGGCTGTTTCATGACCTACATGACACGCACTCCATGACATTATTGTCATGACCTATCAGTGATGTTTGTCGTACACTCATACTATGCCAGTTTTGCTACATATCAAGACGCAGGCGGCCGCTTCATGACTTACATGACATGCATTTCATGGTATTCTTCTCATGACCTATCATTTACGTTCGTCATATGCTCTCGTCATACTACGCCAATTTCGGTAAATACCAAGCTAGCGAAACTACCATGAGAGCACCAAGACGTAGGTGGCTGCTTCATGACCTACATGGCACACATATGTCATGATATTGTCACGGGTACAAGACTATTTACAAGATGTATCTACAAGACATATATAAACAGCAGCCGAGAATCCCGAGAGGCTGCTGTCACTTCGTCGTCTTCACCATCGACGACCTTGTCCTCTTTGCCCACCGTAACACTACCCCCGGCAGAAAAAGCACCGTCCCGCTGCTTCAGACGGGGCCGCCGGTAAGGGCATAGTAAGGCTTAAGCCGAGAGACGTGTACGAGGTCAGGTGAGGTAGAACCAGGTGGCATGACGGAGGTCTCGGGGATTATCTCGTAAGTGACATTGGCCACGTGACCTAGAAGACGGTAAGGGCCTTTGTAGCACGGAAGGAGCTTCTCGGAGAGCCCCACTCGGCGGCAAGGGGACCGAAGTAGCACGAGAGAGCCTGGCGAAAAATATGTGTCACGATGGCGGCGATTGTAAGCGTGTCGTTGAGATGCATGCGATCCTAACAGACGAGTACGGGAAAGCTGGCGTGCATTGTCAGCGTGGACGATGGCGTCGCGGGCATACTCGGTCCTCGAATCCTGTATCAAGGGGAGTGAAGCGTCCAATGGTAATACAGGGTCACGACCGAAGAGTAAGTAAAAGGGGGAATACCCAGCAGTGCCGTGGCGTGATGAATTATAGGCGAACGTGACGTAGGGCAGCGCCACATCCCAGTCCTTGTGGTCGGGTGAAACGTATTTCGATAGCATGTTAGTAATGGTCCGATTAAGTCGCTCAGTAAGGCCGTTGGTCTGGGGATGATAGGAGGTGGCCAGATTGTGCCAGGTAGAAGGTGAGCGTAGGATATCAGCGATGACTTGGGAGAGGAAAGTGCGGCCTCGGTCAGTAAGGAGCTTTCGCGGGGCGCCATGTACTAAAATGATATCCCGGAGTAGGAAATCTGCGACGTCGGTTGCGCAGCTCGTGGGAAGGGCCCGAGTGATGGCACAGCGCGTCGCGTTATCAGTAGCGACAGCGATTCACCTGTTGCCGAAGCTGGACTCGGGAAAAAGGCCAAGGAGATCCAAACCCACGCGAAAGAACGGCTCAGGTGGAATGTCGATCTGCTGCAAGTACCCAGCAGGAAGTGTTGCTGGCTTTTTGCGATGGTGACAGGGCTTGCAAGCAGCTACATACCGTACGGAGCAGCGCCGTACGGAGCGTGCGAGGCCGGGCCAGTAGAAGCGGCAGCGCACGCGGTCGTAAGTGCGAGCAAAGCCAAGGTGTCCGGCAATTTAGGCGTCATGAAGCTCCTGAAGTACGGTTGAGCGGAGGTGTTGAGTAACGACAAGGAGAAGGGGAGGACCGTCAGGATGAAAACTGTGTCGGTACAATATCCCGTCGTTGAGAACGAACCAGCGCAACGATGGATCAGTACGAGCAAATTCCATTCGGTCAATGAGGGTCCTCAAAGTAGTGTCATGGTGTTGCTCGTTGGCCATGTCCAAAAGACGGCAAATGGAAAGAACACTTGCGGAAGCGTCCATGTCGGCGTTGGCGCGCGTGTGTACAGGGTAACGGGACAAACAGTCGGCGTCCTTGTCTAGGCGACTAGACCTACACCCCACCGAATAGGAATACTCTTGTAGCCGCAAAGCCCATCGTCCAAGCCTCCCTGTGGGATGTTTTAAGGATGAAAGCCAACAGAGTGCGTGGTGGTCTGTTAGAATAGAAAAGGGCCTGCCGTGTAAATAGGGGCCAAATTTCGCCACTGCCCACACAACGGTCAAACATTCGCATTCGGTAACAGAGCAGTTCCGCTCCACAGGTGACAAAAGACGGCTAGCGTACGTGATGACACGTTCATGGCCGTGTTGAACTTGTGCCAAGACGGCACCGATTACGTGGCCACTGGCATCGATGCGCACCTCTGTAGGGGCTGAAGTAGCGAAGTGTCCTACAATCGGTGGGGTGGTGAGCGTGGTGGTAAGGCGAGAAAAGGCGGTGGTCTGAAAGGATCCCCATGAAAACGGCACACTTTTCTTCAGGAGATTTGTTAGAGGGCGTGCTATGGTGGTAAAATTTTTAACAAAGCTGCGTAAGTAAGAGCAGAGGCCCACAAAACTTCGGACATCTTTTGCAGACCGTAGAACAGGGATCTCTTTCCCGGCGCGAATTTTCTCTGGGTCCGATCGGATGCCAGTTGCATTGACGATATGTCCAAGAACAGTAATATCACGATGGCCGAATTTATATTTCTTGGAGTTGAGCTGTAGACCGGCCTTGCGAAAAACGGCAAGTACAGCTGAAAGGCGCTCAATGTGTGTGCTGAATGAGGGCGAGAACACAACAACATTATCTAGGTAGCAGAGACATGTCGACCACTTGAATCCTTAGAGTAATGAGTTCAGTACACGCTCAAGGTTACTGGAGCGTTATAGCCCAAAAGGCATAACTTTGAAGTGGTAAAGACCATCAGGCGTTACAAAGGCAGCCTTTTCACGATCTAGACCATCGACAGCGATTTGCCCATGTCCGGAACGTAAGTCGATAGACGAAAAATACTGTGCACCGTATAGACAATCGAGGGCATCATCAATACGAGGTAGTGGGTAGACGTCCTTCTTCGTGATGCGGTTGAGGTGGCAGTAGTCGACGCAGAATCTCCATGAGCCATCCTTATTTTCGACCAGCAGGACAAAAGACGCCCAGGGACTTGAAGATGACTTTATGATGTCTTTCGCTAGCATCTTGTCTACTTACGTTTTGATGGCGTGACGCTCCGAAGCTGAAACTCGGTAGGGTCTCCGATGGATAGGTGGATTATCGCCTGTATGCATACGATGTCTGACAAGTGACGTCTGGCCTAAGGGTCGGTTGTTCAGGTCGAATATATCCTTGTAGGAAAGTAATAGACTGCACAGTTGTTCAGTCTCCGCAGGAGTGAGATTCGGGAAGACCATTTTCCGAATGTCGTTGTCAGTACACTTGGCAGACCGGAAAGGCTCACAGGAAGCGTCGACGGCAAAAGTCTCAACGCAACTAAATTCTAAAGCAGTGATTGTACTCAGGGTGATATGTTTAGGCAGAATTTACTTAGCGAGCCCGAAATTCACCACAGAGAGGTACGTGCGATTGTCTGTGACGCTCAGTATTGTATGCGGGACAGTAATACTGTGGGTGAGAACGATGGCAGTTATGGGAGCGGAGATGTAATCTCCATCGGGAACTGGCGCAGAAGGAGACATTTCGATGTATGTCAAGAACTGTGGTTGGCCGTTGACAAAATCAGTCGGTCTTAGGCGAATTTCGTGTGGTGTTGGAGGAACTTCCAGTATAGGCAGGTCAAGACGCACAGTACTTGAGGAACAATCGATGAGCGCCGAATGGGCGGAAAGGAAGTCTAGGCCTAGAATGAGGTCATGGGGGCATTGGTAAAGCACAGTGAAAAGGACGACAGTATGGCGGCCAGAAATGCTCACACGTGCAGTACACATTCCGAACACTGTCACCGTGCTACCGTCGGCGATTCGTGCGAACCGAGTAACGGCAGGCGTAACAATTTTCTTTAAATGGCGGCGGAGCCGGCTGGTCACAATCGATATGTGTGCTCCGGTATCTGTGAAGGCTGTGACGGGTGTGCCATCAACGTGGACGTCAAGAAGCTTATTTCTCGTAAACAGCGTCGAAGGATGATTTTGCGGCTAATCCGACATTGCAGCACCACCTCGACGAGTCGCATCGCCTAGTTTTCCTGTTGGGACGGTCCTGGGTAGGTCGGCGACGGCGAGCGGTGAAGCTGGGGCGGACGTGGCTGGCGACGTTGAGGCGAGGGCGAGCGAGCATAGCGACCAGCCGATGTAGTGGCGTCGGAAGCGCCGTAGAAGCGACGGGGTGAGGAACTTCGGGGCGAACTTGAATTCCGGAAGGTGTTTCGGGAGGGGACGGCAAACGGCTCCGGCAGTGATGGGAAACGTGACCGATTCGGCCGCAGCAGAAACAGATCGGCCTGTTATCAGGTGTACGCCACTCCGATGGATTTCTGGTAGTGTAGGAATAACGGACACTGTGAGGTGGACTGCGATAGGACCGAGGCATAGGAGCTGGGAGGGTGTCAGGGCGACTCAAGGAGCAGGTGCTGGGAAGACCCATATTAGAGATTTCGTGGCGAACCACGGACTGGATAGCGACATCGTCTCAGCGGTGTTGTTCCACAACGTCTGTTGAGGCGAGGCAGGAAACGCTGCTTGGAGTTTGCGGCGTACAATTCGGGTCACGTTTTCGCTTGGTGGTGGAGAGCTAGATTAGTCGGTGTGGTCGATACAGAAAGAGGTCGCTGGAGTATTTCAAAGCCGCGTAAACTGATTGTATATACGGTAACTCTTCGCCTGCTCGAAGCAGCGGCATTCCTTCATGATGGCGTCGACAGTCGACAAGTTTCTAAAGACCAGAAGGTTGAATGCGTCGCCCGCGATGCCTTTGATAATGTGTCCAACATTGTCCGCCTCTAGCATTGACGTGTTGATTTTATTACAGAGGCCTAGGACATCCTGAATGTAGGAGACATACGTCTCGGTAGCACTTTGAGCACGCGTGGCGAGTTGTTGCTTGGCGGCTAGTTGTTGACCGGTCGGATTGCCAAAAACGTCGGACAGCTTTTCTATGAACAAGGCCCAAGTGGTTAGCTCTTCCTCGTGTGTGTAAAATCACGTTCGCGGTGTTCCGTCGAGGTAGAAGACACTGGCCAGCATTATGGTCGGATTCCACCCGTTCACCTTGCTGACGCGCTCATACATCTTCAACCATTCTTCCACGTCAACACCATCGACGCCGGTGAACTTGCTGGGGTCTTGCGGCTGAGCTAGAGCAGCGTACTGGGTATGCGTAGTCGGCATTGCAGCTGCACATGCGGTGCCTTCCATTGGAAGCATGGTCCTAGGCTGGGTGAGACGTCCGCTGCGGAGCTTCGTGGCGAAGACGCGTACCCCGCACGTCCGCCAAAATGTCACGGGTATAAAACTATTTACAAGATGTATTTACAAGGCATATATAAACAGCAGCCGAGAATCCCGAGAGGCTGTTGTCACTTCGTCGTCTACACCATCGATGACCTTGTCCTCTTTTCCCACCGTAACAATATTCATGTCATGACCGTAATTTACGTTCCTCATACGCTCTCGTCATGCTATGCGTACAATTTTGGTACATACCAAGCTAACGAAACGACTATGAGAGCACTAAGGCGTAGGCGGACAGACAGATAGGTAGATAGATACTGTCAAAGTTGCAAATGTTCGCCACCAAATGCTTCGCTTTTAATAAAAACAAAACTTCGTATATGTCACATTTATACTTCGTTAAGCCATTGGTAGAAAGTTGTGTACGCTGGCTGCCTCGGCCCAGAATGTATTATTACATGATTCAACTAAAGTCGCAGTGCGTTGCGTATCGGTGTATTACCGTTTCTACACTACTAATGCCTAATCGTACCTAGAATCGCAGAGATTTCTCAGCAAATATAAGAAGTGAACTGTGTCTTGCTTTCTCTGGCTCCGTGCACCAATGACGTACACAGAGGCATTGTGGAATGCGGCAACGATGCAGTCGAGCTTCGGCCGGAACGCGGCGCCTGCTGAGATGCCGCTGTGACCGTGCCTGTGCGTGAAAGATGGATCCCTCACCTGCCAAGTGCTGCGTGCCTCTCCAGTAGCCCAGGTCTTCGTCGCCCGGCGGCCTCAGGACCTCGGGTCCGATGGACGAGAGCAAGTTGTCGCGGAGGTCCAGCGTCAGGTAGCGCACGTCGGCCAGGTAGCGAAGGAGGCCAGCGGGAAGGCGCCGGATGCTGGTACCGGTCAGCCTCAGCACCAACTCGTGGCTGCCGTGTAGGCCGAGCAGGGCATCGGGAAAGACGACGCGCAGCTGACGCCCCGTGACTGTGAGTTCGCTGAGCTTGGCGCCGAACGCCCACTGGAGCTGGTGCGAGAGCACCGGTTCCTCCACTTCGACCAGCACTCGACGGAGCGACTGCAGCTGTGACACAAGCTCCTGGAGCCGGAACGAACGCACCGACCCGTAGCTGGTCGTGCGAAGACTCTTCAGGAACCTACGACAAAGACGAGTGGGTGGACATTGAGTACCATACACCATATATATCATGTGCATCACCTGCGACGTTTTTTTTTTTGCAGCTTTGCTCTGCCCACTACAGAGTTAAAAACCGACACACCTACACAGGCTCAAGGATATCGAAAAGCGCAACTCCAAAGGTTTCCGTAGTACTGCCCTTTGTTTCGACATGTAGGACTGCTGGTTTTCGTGACAGCCCCCGTCTCCTACGAACTTTTCGCCTGATTATTCCCGCTTTCCTAGCTTCTTGGTGTTGAAATATTTCTTGTGTTTCTGCCTGTTCTTACGCATTATCTCTTGCCCAGTACTGATGACCACAGTGCCTTATATATGGCTATAGCTCCGTACACCCACGAAGAGCATTTTTGTGCTGGATTTTCCCCAAAATTGCTAAGCAATAGCCACTAGGATCACACATAAACCATACGATTTCAGAGCCGATATATTGAAGCATCGGCATATCTTGCGACGACCAGACAGGTGGCGCGCGTTGAATACTGATGCGCCTGTAGGGTCTACAAGAGCTAGCAGATCCACGACAAAGATAGATGGCCGCGTATTGGCAGCGCGACTGTACAGAGGAAGAAATTTACTTCATTTCAACTGAGCGAGAAGTGTGAGCTCAACAACAAGCAAAGCTAGCGGAAAAGAAATTACTTCGTAAGTGTAGCTAGCACGTGCACAAAAGTTGTGAGAAAGCTGGGGCTGTGTTTTTGGACGATCACCTTCGGCGAGACTTTTGCGAAGTGTGGCGTGACTAGCGCAGGGCGCATTGGCGTGTATACGAGCAACAGCATCCTTAGGAATGTGTCGAGCACGCTCCCAAGCACAGTACAAAGAATGCTGTAGGCAGACGCTAATTGCGCTAAATCTCGCGAAAGAAAAATTCCGGCAGAACCCACTTCTCGGTGAATGCCGATGTTAATGCAGTAAGCATTGAAGCAATGTAGCCGCACACCATACTGCCACCACCGAAAGCTTTAGGTATGAAAAGTGTGTGCAGCCGGGCTTCTCTCTCGCGTACACCTCTGGGCACGCTGCGCCATGCAGTGTCTCCGCTGCCAAGCCCGCGCTTGGCGCGCATGAGAGTATTTATTCAGACAAGATTGTTGGAATACCCAGCCACCCAAGTTGGCGTAATAGAGGTCCGTCGAAAAGCGGCACGTGCCCAGTGTCGCACAAGCAGCGACCCAAGTTGGCTCGACGCTTGGTTTCGAACACGGTTTTCTCTGCACAGCAGCCCGATGCTCATTAGTCCATCGAGTACCCGGTGACCTAAGTTAACGGAAAAACGGTTAGGGAGATGGGCAGATAAACACCAATAAGCGCGGGAAGAATAGATGCAAAAGGTGCCTAAGAATGTCTGAAATGTATTTCAAATGTATTGAAAACCTAACTGTACAAAATAAACTTTTACGAAAGCGTCTAGATGATATGGAGGACAGGTCACGCCGCGATAATTTGATTTTCCATGGAATAACAGATTCATCTGAAACTTGGCAACAAACTGAAAGCACACTGACCAATGCACTAACAAAGGTTCTTAACTCGCTACCAAACGACCCATTTGAGCGTGTTCATCGTTTAGGGATATTTTCCCCTAATAAATGCAGACCCATCATTGCGAAGTTTACCAACTACAAAATAAAAGAACTAATCTTATCACATCGCAATGATTTCAAGGAACAAAAAATTTCAATAAGCGAAGATTTTTCACCCGCCACTCGAACTGCGAGACGGAAACTTACGGAATTTGGAATTGGCCATCCGGGATCACCCAAATTTCGCCTTCGCTACAATAAGCTATACATACGCGGCAAATGCTTCATGTACAATCCTTCTAACGACACAATCGATGAAATCGAGCAGCCATCCGAACACGCGCCCCAAGGATCAAGCGCTTCGTCACATGGGGCGTCCTAGGGGCGCGAGAGGGGCAGTGGTCATTCATCATCGCCATCTGATGTTACGATTCTGTATACTAACATCAGAAGTATCTTGAATAAGAAAACTTCTCTTTCTCTTTCATCGGCAATCGACACCTGTTCTGCGCATATCATCGCACTTACTGAAACTTGGCTATCATCTCAAATTCACGATAATGAACTCTTTCACAACGCACACCGCTTCGCAGTATATCGCAATGACCGAACTAATCAACGGGGAGGCGGCGTACTCCTTGCTATTTCGAAGGACTTACCGTCATCATGCATCTACACTAATAGCGTCTTCGAAACTGTCTGGGCATCAGTTACTCTTGACCATCAGAAAATAATATTCGGCGTATGCTATCGTCCTCCTTCTTCTCCATGCTCGTTTATTAACGACCTTCATGACGAACTTAACATAATACACACCAGATTTCCATCGGCTTCCTTGTTTTTACTAGGTGATTTTAACTTTCCGAGTATTTCTTGGGTTACCCAGCCTCCCACCCTATCTCCATTTTCATCCGATGCCAGCGATTTTCTTGATTTATGCTCTGTTTTTTCACTTACCCAATTAGTCACTAATGCTACCAGAATCTCTGTCAACACAGCCAACACTTTAGATTTGATACTAACCAATCGAGCCGACTTTGCTTCAGCCATCACCTATTTACCTAACATAAGTGATCACTCTTTGCTCATTTTCAACATTAACACTGCCTGTCCTAAACCTGCAAGAAAGAAAAAGACCATACTAGATTATATTAAAGCAGACTTCGATGCCATTAACAATGAATTATCAGTTTTCACTCAAACCTTCTTCAGAAACTTTAACGAACGCTCTGTGCAAACTAACTGGGATATGTTCACGGCCAAAGTTCACGAACTAACTCAAAAATATGTTCCAAGACGCACCATCACTTCTAATCCTCAAGCCCCATGGTATACCACCCATATAAGACGCCTATCTAACAGAAAAAAGCGCCGTTATCGTACAGCCAGGCTATCGCAATGTAACGCACACTGGGACGCATACAAGACTGCCGCTGATGCGTATATAACTGCGCTTAAGCAAGCAAAGGATAACTTCCTCTCTAACACTTTACCATCGATGCTATCTACCAACATTAAAAAATTTTGGCGCGTCATCAACCCGCATACCGAAGAATCTATTAACTTAACTGACGCGTCGGGTGACCCTATTCCGGCTCATTTATGCGCATCAGAACTTAACGAAACCTTTGTTCTCAACTTCTCGCGCACATCAAACACCAAACATCCCGTTCCACTCCGGTATAATTTCCCAACTATGCCTCAAATTTTCATCGTTTCATCTGGCGTTGCTAAACTTATTGATGCCCTTAAATTTCATTCATCGCCCGGTTTTGACTGCATACATGCTAAATTTTTAAAAAATACAATTGTCTACAGTTCCTTAATACTAACAAAGTTATTTCAGCAGACTCTCGATAGTTCCACTCTGCCAACACAATGGAAAGTCGGGAAGGTGGTTCCATTATTCAAGTCAGGAAGTAGAACATCCCCTATAAATTATCGCCCCATCTCGCTCACTAGTACTTGTTGCAAGCTATTAGAACATGTAATCTTCACGAACCTTGTGAACTTTCTCGAGTCTAATTCATTTTTTACACCCGCACAGCATGGTTTCCGTAAGTCATTTTCTTGCGAAACACAACTTGCCAGTTTCACTATCAAACTTCACCATATTTTAGATCGCGCATCAGAAGCTGACTGCATTTTCCTAGATTACTCGAAAGCATTCGACAAGGTATGTCACCGCTTATTATTTTTAAAGCTAACCCAACTGAATATCGACTACAATGTTCTGAAATGGATTGAATACTTTCTTCTTAACCGATCGCAGTTCGTTTACGCTAATAATTTTAACTCCACTTTCAGCGAAGTTTACTCAGGCGTGCCACAAGGGTCAGTGCTTGGAGCCCTTTTATTTCTTATTTACATCAATGATCTCCCTTCCATTGTATCATCTAACATTCTTTTGTTTGCTGATGACTGTGTTGTTTTCCGCGAAATAAAATCCCGCGACGATGCTAACATTCTTCAGCGTGACCTCTCTAACATTTCTCGTTGGAGTAATGAATGGCTTATGGAACTTAATACTAATAAGTGCAAAATTATGCGAATATCAAGAAGTGCCAACTCTCCGCCTGTATACTACCTAAATAACGTTGCGTTAGAAGCGGTTACTTCATATAAATACCTGGGTGTTCATATTTCTACTGACCTTAACTGGACGCGCCATATTGAATACATTACTAACAAAGCTAACCGCATGTTGGGCTGCGTGCGCCGTAACTTTTCCAAAACTCCATCTTCTTTGAAATTACTGCTTTATAAAACACTAATACGTTCTAATTTGGAATATGCCGCCGCGATATGGGATCCGCACCATGAAAAACTGATAACTTTACTTGAGCTGGTTCAAAATAACGCTGCTCGTTTTATCCTGTCCAACTTTAACCGTACCGCAAGTGTAACAAGCATGAAAGCTAATCTTTCTTTACCTCTTCTAGCATCCCGCCGGCAGACAATTCGTTTGAGCCTTTTTCATAAACTATACCATCACCCCATGCTACGCGATTCCCTCATTTCATTCCCCAGATACGTGTCAAATCGCATTGACCATCGTCACAAAGTTGGCATTGCAACATGTAACACTAAAACTGCATTTCAGTCTTTCTTGCCTCGCACATCACGCGAATGGAACCGCCTTCCCGCAGATATAGTCGACATAACTGATAACCAGCATTTTCGTTCTGCACTAGCTAACATTGTATAACAGGAAGATGATAATACTTGTTCTGTAATATGCATTGTATTTATTTATGTATTTCTGTTTTGTAACCACTCCCCTCTTTAATGCCTTTGGCCTTGAGGGTTCAATAAAATGAAAATGAAAAATGAAAGAATGTCAATGCATTAAAATAATCCCCGAAAGTGATCGTCCAAGAACACCGCCATTGTAACAGGCTGAGTTCAACGGCCAGTCACATGCAACAGGAGCGCAGCGCGTCTTGGGTCGGTGTTTTACATGAGTACGCCCTTCCTCCCTCCTACAGCCACGTTGCGACAAAAGTGACAGCAACAAGCTAACCTGAGACCGTGTAGTGATCTGGGGTCTAGGAACTTGAGCTGCAGACGCCTGATGTCCAGAGACTGGAGGCCATGGGCGCCGGCGAAGCTGTCGGTCGCCATCGAGGAGATTGGGTTGCCCGACAAGTCCAGCGTGCGGAGCAGGGGCAGAAACTGCCACAGGTGGCGGGGCATCGACTCGAGCAGATTGCGGGACACATCCAGCTCTCGGAGGCTTCTCAGGTGCCGGAATGCGTCGGAAGACAGGTTGAACAGGAAGTTCTCGGCCACATCCAGCGTCAACAACCTGGGGGGTGAAGATGGTGGTACCGTCATCACCGAGGGCCTAATTAGTAGAGTGCAGGAAGATCTGCCCCGGTACTTCGCAATTACAGTTGTCTTGGATAAAACGCATACACGTGCATTAACTTGAAATTTGCTGAGGCCATCGACACGCTTCATTCCTTGTCGCCTCTGAATAATGTGTTTCTTCCCTTTTTATATGACCCATTGGTAGGTGGCTTTGCGTGCTTATAGTCATCTCGTATACGACTTACTATACCAGGCATCATGAGAAGGCACAGGTTTCTTGAATAGCTTTGAAGCAGGTAACACTTTTGCTACTGCACGGAGTCCAGTAACCGCTTCCATGTTTACATCGATTAACCGGTCGTGCGCTCTAATTCAGTAGCTACAGTGATATCGTCCCGGCTAAATGTATTCATATCGGATTTATGAACAACTTGTCACCCACAGTGGTCACGTCTCACTGCGTTCAAGTACTTCAACAATGCGACTGCATCACCTAAATTCCTGTTATGCTATTTTAACACAGTTGTACGTGTCAAAAAGCACGCGTCAAGCAGTCTGCCCTCCCCCCTCGGCCTTGCGTTTCAATCTTACGTAGTTCAAAAGCGCTTAGCATCACTTCGTGGGAAGCAGCATACTCGTATTTAACGCAATGATCAATCATCGTTGTGTCGGAAGCAGGTACGTGCTGTTAGTACAGATATTTGCAAAGGCGTAAACGGCAACGGACCAAACTAATGATATGCAGCGCACAGCAGCCATTCGTGTGTAGTCCAGCTGCTGTTCTTATGACACACGGCCGCCTCACAGGCTTGAAGACCGCGGATGCAGCTCGCGGAAAATACCAACGACATTTACTCTTTCCATCGTCGCCGACAACGTTTCGGCAGGACCGTACTGTGCACGCAAGGCTGACTCAATTTACTACGCTGCACGGATGGAAAGAAGGCCGGTGAAAAGAAAAATGCGCAGTATCACTTTGCGCTACCTCAGCGCACCCCGCATCCATGTATTTACATAGAATATGCAGAATTTCACGGCTGGATCTTGGCGTTTCATGTTTTCTAGGCTACGCTGAATGACACAAAGATTCTGTGTGTCAGGCTTGCGGGACGGCGAGGCCGCGCTTGTCATCGCGGAACGGCGGCCACCAGCATAGCAGCACCCGCTTCAACGCAAACGGGCGGCCGGTCGCTTCCTAGCCGCGGCGTTCGAATTTGCCGGCTATGGGAGAGATCGGCGCTGGTGTCGCGGGGCGGCAACTTCAGGTTAGCTCGTGTGTCAGTCGGTGACATTCACCTTTTCAAGTGGAATGGTGGAAGTCTCGCCAGGCTGCAGTTTCTCAACTTGAGGGTGTCCAGAGTCTTTAGCGGTTGGAGACATGCTCTGTTCACAGTGAACAGCGGGTTGTGCGCCAGGTCCAAGTGCATCAGCTGGCCCAGACCGCTGAACGAGTCTTCGTCGATGACGATTAACTGGTTCCGAGAGAGGTTGAGTGCCAAGATGCTTCGGAAACCATCGAAATGATGGGCGCCGATGCTGGAGATGCGGTTTCCAGACAGGTCAAGGACACGAAGTGTGCCTTTGATGGCTGTGAAAGAGCTGCAGTGCGTCAGGTTGTTGAAAGAGAGGTTGAGCCGCTCTAGAGCCGTATTCTGGAAAGCATCCGCTGGGATGGAGGCGATCCGGTTGTGACTGAGGTCGACAACACGCAGCCTCGTCAAGTTCCCAAATGCAAATTCGTGGATGGATTCAATTCTGTTGTCGCTCAAGAGGATCACCTGCGACCATGTTGAAATTAATGTTAGGCACTGACTTTTTCCCCAAATCGTTATTATAATTAAACCACTTCAATTGGACTAATGTTAACTCTACGCCAAGTCGCCTTACTCTAATTGCATCGCATCGGGGGCGAGGGCCACTACTGGAAAGACAGGCGATGCTGTCGGCGTGACGTAGCATGAGGGATCACGTGGACGAAGCTGTCGCGCTGGCCCTCGTTTTTAATTCTATGCGCTGGCCACGTCGGAAGTAGAGAAGCGGAACAGAGAACGAGTGATTTTAAAAACGCTGTGGAAGCCTTAACCGCATACTTGACTTGAAGCGCAAAAAACGGGTACAGAAGAAAGGGAGACCAGACAGGACGAGCGCTAACTTCAAACTAAAGTTTATTCTCAGAAAACCATGCGTGGTTTTCTGAGAAAAAAATTGTTAGCAAAATTAAATGCTAAAATGAATTAAAATGTCACCATGCTCTCGCTAAAGGTACACCGCACGGTGCAAATGCGTAGATCACGTATTTACCGCGCATTATTAAAAAAATTAAAAAAAAATGCGAGTAAGCAGGACAAGAGAACTGCGCTTTTGTCCTGTAGGTTCGTGATTTTCTAGCTTTGCTCGATATATTTTCGGCATGAAGCCTTGCGACAATAAGAAATTCAGACGCTTTTGCAATATACCGTACTTTATGCGCTTTTAAAAAAATAGAAACTACTGTTTAAAGAAACGAGAGCGGAAGGTAGATTATTTAAAGGTGAGGCCTACTCAGAATCTCAATGTACAGGTAGCTAATTAAAAACTACAGGTAGGTAACAAAAAAGAAAACTTATCTTTTTAAACATTTGCTTTAACTTACGTGTTAAAGTCATGAAGTTGAGCAGCAGTGAAACCATGTTTCTCCCAAAATGTGTTCCTGTTAACAGTTTAATAAAGCCTCCCTCGAACAGTCCAGAATTATACTGCAACGCTAAATATATTGTGGTAATTTGCGGACAGATAATGCTGAGGCTTTCTGCTTAGCAGATGTAAATTTGATAGTTCTCGGTTTAGATTTCCTGGCTTACACAAGTGAATAATTTAAAACCGCAAATGATGAATCATTTATGAGCTACGTGGAAGTTCGAAGTTGTCGTGAAAGTAATGTATACTGTTTTATTGTGTTCTACTTAAACATGGTGTATTCTCTAGGAAATTGCTCCTTTCGCGCAAAATTCCGGTTTGGTGGTCAACGTTGCGACGTATAGACACGAAGTGGCCATGCGTTGTATTTTGTGAAGAGAGAACATCGATAAAGCATTATGAGCTTTCGGGTCTGCCCAGGACCATAACTTGGCAGTGAACAACTTCCCTGGTTTTGAAGGCCTCACTCGCAGAAGTTTACAGGTGGTCACCTGCGCGGTATTTCACTTGAGCGATGGCAGGCGAATTTAGAGAAACACACCACGTTATCCGTCATACCATGTCAACGGGGCACTGCCGGCAGACGGCGCCATCGTGTGTCCTCAGGTCAAGCACTCTATTGTCAATTTTGTTATGCAGTAAACAATTCAACTTTAAACTTCGCGTTGTGTTAGCTTTTAACCATTGCGCCATACATGAACGCTATTTGTATGACTTCAAAGACCTAATCCACCATTCTTACTGACAGCGATAACGGAATGCATCTTACAGTACAAAATACAGGCGAAGATAACCTCCTGAATCTCACAAAGCAAGGGACTACGCATTATGTAGGCGATACTTCACACTTCGCTTTTCATCCAACAAGAGTAGTTAATTTTTGTAGGAGCCTAAAACAGTTTTATTTGTAGTGTTTTCGGGCTATTCGAAAGTGTGTGTAACAATATTGGTCTCTTCATAGCCTACAGTGGCACCCCGCCCCCCCCCCCCACTCTCCCACCTCCACATATTGCTTTTACTTAATGGACTGGCGGAGTTTCTTACAAGAAAATCAAACAAATGATGATAAAATGTGGCAATACCTGTAGATCCGGTGACTCTTGAAAAGCGCCGAAGCTGACGTTGGAAATAACATTATGATCTGCATGGAAGGTCTGCAGAACGTCGAGTGTCTCGAAAAGGCCAATAAGTCTTGAAATCTTGTTGTTGGACACATGCAAATTGAGCAAGGAAGAGCCTACGCTGGTCAGGAAAACGTCGTCAATTTCGGCTAGCCGATTGTGGCTAACATCTAAAGTATGCACGCCGTAGTCACGTGTCTCATTGGACCGCGAATCTTCGCCATCTGAGTTAGCATGAAGCGAAACTAAGGAGTTTTGCGACAGGTTCAAGAAGAGGGCACCGCTTCTGGATCCGCAGAGGCAATCCAGGCTGAACGACGTCAGGTTGTTGTACTGCAGCAGAAGGCTCGAGAGTTTGGAGACATTGTTGAACGCACCCGCCTCTATGGTGTCGATCCCGTTTCTCGACAGAACGATATTATGAAGCCTTGGAAGATCTTTGAAGGCGCCGCGTCTCAAGACGCGTATCTTGTTTCCCAGAAGCACGACGTTTGCGAGTCTGGACAAGTTCTTGAACGTGCCAGTGTCTACTGATGTGAGGGCGTTGTGAGCGAGTACTACCCTGTTGAGCCTCTGGTGAATAGGCTCTTTGAAGAAGCCTGGAGTAATGTATCCAATCCTGTTGCCTTCTAGGTCGAAGTGCACCAACGATGGCAAGCCCTGCAGGTACGAGTCGGTGAGGTTAAGCATCTGGTTGTGGTCCAGCTGGAGCCACTGGACGCGCCTCATATGGCGAATGAGCTCGAGCGGCAGGAAGCGCTGCCCCAGCGCGGAGCTGAGTTCCAAGACTTCGAGTGTGGGCCTGAGCGGCAGGAAAACGTGGTGGTCTATAAAGTGGATGCCGTTGAAGGACAGCTTCAGCTCTCTGAGCCGTGGCAGGTGGACAAACGTATCCTTGGACAAGGTTCGGATGCCGTTATTGGCCAAGCTGAGTGTTGTCAGGTTTCGAGCCCATGACTCGAAGTCTTTGCCACGGAGTGTCTGTATGCGATTGTCCTGCAGACTTAGCCGGCTCAAGCGCTCGGTTGTCCGTAAGGCACTGGACGGAACGCGGTCGAACCGATTCCCAGAAAGGTCTAGGACTTCAAGCGTGGCTCTGAAGCTCTGCACGTCGGCCGGTTCAAGCGAAGTGAGCGAATTGCCGCGAAGGTAGAGCACCGAAAGCGACGTGAGCGCTCGGGCTGCGTCCGGGAAGCGGCTGAACAGGTTGAAGCTCAAGTCCAGCACGACGAGCACAGACTCGAGCCCACCGAAGACGTGTTCTGCGATGCTAGCTATCCTGTTGTTGGCCAGCGAGAGCCGCTCCACGGAGACGCTGCGGAACAGGCCCACTGGAAGCTCGGTGATGAAGTTGAACTCCATGTGCAGGTCGCGCAGGTACACCGAACCTGCGACCAGACATTGCGTGCCACTTGTACAATGCAAAGTGACACGATCAACGTACGAACACACAGAAAATTGTCTCTAGAAGGACAAAATGGCTTCGCAAGAAATTGAGCATTGTCTGCTTGTAAAACCGCTTACACCGTACGGTAGTTTACAGGCTTATTACGTAGGAGATTGTTGCGTTTGGTAAGTGAGTGAGCAAGGTTAGAAATAGCCAACCTACGCACGACAAAGCAATCCTCATGACCGTAGTTAGGTGCTCACCATACGCTGACCACTATTGACAATTCAGCAGCTGCAAACACTGATCATTTCTACGTATGGGCAGCTCTATAGGTTCAATGCCTTAGAAATTAGCTAACAGAGGGCAGCGGAAACGAGTCTGATTATACATGACGAGCTTACGATTAATACCTTTTGTTTTTTTATAAGTAATTAATATTATTGATGATGAAACGAGTTTGGTCTCTCATGTCGGGTTGTTTATTCTTGTTAATATTCGTCGTTATTCTGATTCTTCACATGCTCTCGATTATTTCTCATGTTTTTTTCAATAAGTAGCGTTACCATTAAGTTATGTATTCAATTTCCTGCTATAGATAATCAACTTGCCTAATTATAATTCTTATTAATTGTTCAGATGACCGTACTTCCTTGCTGTTTTTGTACAATAACCCTATTTATGTAATCATAGGAGGCCCCTTGGCAGTTTTTTCAGGACTCTGGGACCTCCTTCTGTAATACTATTACCAGGTAACTCCAACAGGACTGTTGCAATAAACTTTACTTGACCTGAGTGGACCCCATGTGGCATGGCCCGCGTACACATTCGCAAGGAGCTCCAATGCGTGGACGGCTGGCAGACCGAGTGCTATCACACGTGGGTTCGAGTGCGGTGTAAGATTAACTACTCTATGAATGATGCCGACGCACATTCACCTACATGAAAAGAACGACTGCAAGCCACTACAGATCCGACTTGCCAACTTTTCTTTTCCAACCATCCTTTTTCTACAGCTTGCGGTCCGTTGCGGAGCGACAAAAACAAACGCACTTGCATTCCTCAATATTGCAGTGCGAATGCACGGCCACGAGCTCCTCAAACGGGAAACGCGAGGTCACGTACTGTCTCGGCCTCCTATGAATTATGGTAGGACGAAACACAGTGCCATCGAAACAGTGGTACCGCGCCTAAAGGAGGACGTCTGGTCATTTTAAGCCTAACCCCTGCCGCACTGACCATTGAACAGTTTCTCGGGCAGGCGATCCATGAGGTTTCGGCTAAGGTCCAACTGATCCAGGTGGCGCGTGGGCAAGAACCAGGTGGCCGGCAAGGTCTTCAGCAGGTTTCCTCCGAGGAAAAGCGCCGTGAGAGAGTGCAGCTTGCGCAGCGCGTTCCGCGGCAGGTGCTCGAGCAGGTTGTGCGCCAGGCTGAGCCGCGTGAGAGACTCCGGAAATGGCGAGCCCACGACTTCGGACAGCAGGTTGCGGTCCAGCTCAAGCGTCGCCAGCTCGCTCATGTTGGAGAACAGGCTGTCACGGACGACCTGCGGGAGGCGGCCAGCACATAAAGGCCTAAATTTACACGGCTCAAGGCAGGGCGAAACAACTTTGCTGACACTGAACAGATTCAAGTCTCTTACGGAAATGAAACAGGGCAGGCACAGTGATGATCACGTCGTTACGCGTCCTTTGGCTCGGCTGGTCGTTCTCGGCTGGATAACTATTTTGCAGATAACAAGGGCTTTTCATTCCTTTCAGGGACCAAGGACCAAATCCGTGCCTAAACTGTTACAGTGCAAAACATACCACACAGATTCGAACTTGGACACGTAAGTGGTGACGAGAAAGTAAAGCTGAAAATTTAAGAACAGAAATACACAAGTCACCATTTTTTTTACATATGTTACCTGATGTATGTAACCAGGACAATGGCTACATACATCACCAGGGCCTGAACGACCACTCAACGGCTGTGACGAACGGTAGAACTCTTTCCGTACGAGGGCAATATCACGATAGGAAGCTACGGGATGCCCTTTTGCGTTGAGTCGCGACGAAATTGTTTAATTCACTTGGCCCATAATGAAACGGTAAAATCAGACTGTCCATACTGGTTGCTAGTATTATCAGCGCCGCGGTAGCAGCGCCGCGGTAGCAGCGTCGCCGATAGAGAATCCGCATATCATATTGACCGCAAATAACGACGAGGACAGAGGAAGAGAACACAAAAGCGACACGGGCGGTAACTTTCAGCTGGTTTATTCACGGCAACCCGTGGCAATATATAGACAAATAGAACATGCGTAGAACGTAGCAACAAGAACACTCAACAGCCTAGCGGGGCAACCAATTATCAAAAAAATCTATCTGCGATTGAAACAACCTAATGGAAGTGTCACTAACGCAGTCTTGGCCTTTCTTTTTTATGTGATAAGCCTCCATCAGTTCGCGTGCAGTCTGGTCCTGGCTCCTCCCCAGAATCTTAATCTCCTTGAAAGGAGATAAAGGGTAATGCATATGATGTAAAGCATATGATGCGAAGCCAATCGTTGAACAGTCAAACTTGCCGCCACAACTCTGCCCGGAGAATTTTGCATAGGCGCTTAATGTGAATCCGCGGCGGAACAACACACCCAAGCAGTGCACTCAATTCGAAAGGGATCAGGCCTCGCTTGATACAAAAGCCGATGAATCTTGCCCGGCAGGTAGTCGCCACGATGTAACTGATGAGTGATTCTTCATTTCAGGAAGTGAGTGTTTTGCTAGAACTACAGAATGGCATGCCGAAAAGGATTTGAAGTCTGCAAGACGTGCCTTTCATCAGTTGGCGGAGTACTACTGGAACCACGTGGTTGGTCATTTTCTTAGAGCATCGAAGGTTACGAGGACTGGTCACGTACAAGGAACTAAGCCGCTTCTGCTGGGCAACGCAAACATCTCAGAAGACGTGACCGCCCTGCTTGGTAAAGGACCGAAGTACAGCGTCGAGCATCAAGTTCCTGCACATGAACTGGCTGCTCTGAACAGGCGGGTGGCGAAGAAGGCTCCGCAGGATCACCATGACAAGTGCCTGTTGAAAGGTGTTGCCTGTCTTAGCAGGAGTGTCTCGAAACTGACTTCCAATCGAACAGTATCCGCCATACGTAGGACTTTGACCTTTTGTAAAGAAAACCAGCTTGTAATTTTAGAAGCAGTCAAGGAAGGGGGAGTTGTGCTGCCGAAGGGTATGTATGGTGTCGAAGCCTCTTAGGCACTGTAGAAAAATTTTAAACCTATTAGGCCTTTAATCTCGATAGACTAGCTAGCGACATCAGAGTGGATACGCGAACAGCGCTAGCGGCATGGCTCTTAATCGTTTTCCCTCAATGATGCCGGCCTTTATCGCCGGGCTCTTCGTTGGGCTAACAGCTGATTACTATGCTACGCCAATAGCTCCTTCACAACCGACATGCGTGCAAATGCTGATCCCCAACATCGACAAGATGGCGCCTTTTCTGGATGCACCCTTATCTGGCGGGCTCGTTCACCGAGTTTTGCCACATCATCAACGTCTTCAGTAGAAGCCGATGATATAAATGCGTCACTTGCACCAGCCAACTTCCGTGGGCACGCGAACAGTGCTACCAGCATGACTCTTAATCATATCTCCTTCCTGATGCAAGTTGGGGCACAATTATCATTATACGCTAAGCGATCTAATTGCCTGTGTCTGCTACTGTTCCCGTGCCCACGGGTATTGCGCGAGAAGTTATGTGTATGCTTCTCTATGACTTTTATACTATTATGCTCGGGTGACATTGAAACTAACCCTTGTCCTCATACTCGTTGCGAATCCCTTTTAGGAATCGATTCCCTCCCTAATGATCCGTTGAACAAATGAAAGTTCCCTTTGACATTAATAAAGATGTGCATAACCGCTCACTTCAAAATAGCATGTTACAAGCTGAATGTTCTGCAGATACTAAAACGGTTAAGAACGAACAGAAAAGCTTAGATGCTAAAATTAGTGGAATGAACAAAAGACTAGAAGTGCTTGAAGAAAGAACAAGAACACTAGACCGGTAGAAGGAACAACTCGTAACAATGTACAAATCACTTGAAGAGCTCACCACTAGAAATGAGCTGTCTCGACTGAATGAGCTGAGAATCTCGACTGAATGAACAAGACCGGTCATGTCGTGACAATTTAATCATTTATTGTCTACCGAACGCCAAGAAAACTTGGCAAGAAAGTGAACAGAAAATAGTTGCAACCTTTATCTCGGTTTTTGATTGCTTTTCTTCCAATCTCATCGCGCGAGCACATCTAATTATTATAACAACGAGCTGAAGGAAATTCTGTTTCATCCACCTCATTATATATCTTCAAGGACCGACCATCGCTTCAAGGTGGTTCTACCTTCTTGTTGCACAAAATTGTGTAATGACTCTTTTGTTCCTAGAACAAGTGTCGCATGGAACCACCTTCCCTCTACAATCGCCAGCATGGCTGATGAGCACACGTTCAAGATCGCTTTACAAGACGCCTTGTAATATTTTTGTTTGTTGTTGTTTGCTGCACGCCTTGCAATTTTTCTCCCACTCCTTTCGTAAGTGCCATTGGGCCCTGAATGTATTTTAAATAAATAAATAAATAAATTGGTCGCTTCGCACCAAATAAATGTCGGCCAATAATTATAAAGTTCAGTTGTTTCAAAACCAAAGAAAGGCTTTTTTCGATGCGGAACCTGTGTAAACAAAAAGGCATGACTATAAGCGAAGACTTTTCGCTTGCTACACGCATCGCTAGAAAGAAGCTTTTCGACTTTGGTAAAAGCCAGCCTTCTACTGAGCCTTTCAAGCTTCGCCACGAGAAGCTGTACCTGAATGGAAGGTGCTATTTCTTTAACGCTACTATTGCCCCCGTTCAAAAATTCGTGACACATCACGACAACACAACACCGAGAATTATTCACCACATACGACACGTGCATCATCGCAGCAAACGAGTGGGGTAGTGGCTGTCTACCGTCATCACGTCCTCCAATATCAGTGCGGTTTACCAACGTTAGCAGCATTCTTCACAAATACGGCCCTTTATCATCAGCAATAAACTCATGCGACGCCCAAATCGTTGCCTTAACCGAAACATGGTTGCCATTTCATGTCAATGACGTTGAACTTTTTCATTGCGCACAGAACTACATTTTATACCGTTGAGATCGCACAGAGGAGGCGGTGTTCTCTGGGCCGTATCTCCCATCTCCCATCGCGTTATCGGCGTTATCGGCGTTATCGGGCCCCTGGAAACTGTCTGGGCTTCCATTACCCTTGGGCATCAAACCATATTAATAGGTGTGTTCTACCGCCCACCCTCTACGTCATGTTTATTTGCCAAGGAATTCCATGACGCTATTTATCAAGTACGCAATCGCTTTCCTTCGTCGCCCATAGTTGTCCTCGGGGACTTCAACTTTCCAAACATTACGCGCAACAATGACCAACCCTCGCTGTCGCCTTTTTCCCAACAAGCTAAGGAGTTTTTAGACGCATCTTCCGATTTTTCGCTTTCACAACTCGCTACCGATCCTACGGGATCCTATGTAGCAAATGTAGCCAATGTAGCAGATACACTTGACTTAGGTAATTCTAACCTCTCATATTGACCTGATATCTTCAATCACACATTTAGCTGGCATAAGCGAGCATTGTCTTCTTCATTTCACTTTCAACTCAACTAGTCCCAAAACCATTTAACAATGGAATGTTATAGACGATTACAGAAAGGCCGATTTTGACGCAATTGACAGATAATTAACGTAACTTCTAGACGACTTCCTCCCTCATTTTGACAACCGTTCAGTCCAAACTAACTGGAACTTGTTCGTTGCTAAATTAAACGAACTAACCAACACGCATGTACCGACTCGCAAAATTGTGCTAAATCCACGAGCGCCCTGGTATGGTTCCAATTTCAAGCGACTTGCCAACTGAAAAAAACATTTTTTTCGCTTGGTTAAAAGCTCACCTACCGAATCGAGGTGGGCTACTTACAAATTAGCATTTGATACTTACAAAACCGCGTTAAAAGTTGCTAAGCATAAATTTTTATCTACCACTCTTCCGTCAATGATAAAAAATAACTTTAAAATTTTTTGGAGAACTATCGATCCCCCTAGTGACCAGCTCGCCTTGGACAACCCCCTTCGGTGTCCCGTCTTCCACACGAGCAATGTGCTACTCTCTTAAACGATACCTACGTCAAATATTTTTCCACCAAGTGTAAAAGTGTTCTACCTGCCACACATAAATATGACTATATACAAATGCCTTCAATTATTGTTGAAACGTCTGGTGCCCTAAAACTAGTTAATTCCCTCGATATGAACTTATGTCCCGGCTATGACGCAAATGACAAAAAATTCTTAAAAAGTACTAATGCTGTTAGTTCACTTATTCTTACAAAGCTTTTTCAGCAGTCCCTGGATAAGTCCACACTACCTAAAGAATGGACGATCGGGAACATGATTCCCCTACATAAGTCAGGTAACAAAAATTCAGCAATTAACTACCGTCCCATTTCATTGACTATTACCTGTTATAAACTACTTGAACATATAATTTTTCGAACCTTGTTAAGTTCCTCGAGTATGACTCATTTTTCACCCTAGCTCAGCACGGCTTTCGCAAAACGTTCTCTTGTGGAACACAACTGGCTTCATTCACTCACGAGCTACATAAAATTTTGGATCGTTCTTCTTTTGCCGAATGCATTTTCTTAGCTTTATCTAATGCGCTTGACAAGGTTTGCCCCAGACTTCTCCTGTACAATTTAAATAAGCTAAATCTAGATCCTAATCTTCGCAAGTGGATTAAGCTCTTTCTAACAAACCGTACTCAGTTTCTTACTGTTAAAAGTTTTAGTTATTCTTTCAGCGATGTACATTCTGGGGTACCCCAAGGTTCAGTCTTTGGCCCTCTCCTTTTTTTTCATCTATATTAACGATCTTTCTGCTACACGGTCTTCTAAAGTACACTTGTTCGCTGATGACTGTGCTCATTTTCGTTAAATAACAAATTAAACCGACGTTAACAGCTTGCAGCTGGACCTTGACGCAATATCTAACTGGTGTAACTCGTGGTTAATGGAAATAAACATTAATAAATGCCAAGTACTACATGTATCCCGTGTTTTTCGCCAACATGCCACTTAGCACTTAAACAGTGTTCCTTTAGAAACAGTTAACCTTTACAAGTACTCTGGCGTCCATGTAACTACAAACCTGTCATGGTCAATTCACTCCGAATACGTTATTAACAACGCTAACCGTATGTTCGGCTATTTGCGCACTAATATCGATAGCTCACCTTCTAACCTAAAACACCTGCTCTATAAAACTCTAATACGCCGTAAATTAGAATAAGCAACTTCTGCATGGAATCATGGCCAAGATAACCTGAAAACGGGTTTAGAACTGGTCCAATATAACTCAGATCGATTTATCTTTTCTAATTATAATAGAACTGTGAGCATTTCTTCCATGAAAAATAATCTTAGTCTTCCTTTGCTGTCTGTTCGTCGTAAAATTGTACGTTTAGCACTCTTTCATAGGATTTATCATCATCATACGCTGCACACGCAATTCTTTACACGACCTCATTATGTATCACAGCGTGTTGATCACTGTCATAAAGCTACGACCTATCTATGCCACACAAAGCATTTTGCTCAGTCCTTTATCACTCGCACATTTATGGATTGGAACCACCTTCCTGCTGATATCGCAAATACTACTTATAACAGCCTTGTTCGTGAAACTTTAGCTAACATTGTATAAAAAGAAACCTCTTGTATTCTAGCATTGTTTTCATATTAATATCTGCGTTTTGTTTACTTTCTATGTACCACATTTTCTTTTGTACCGCTCCCCTCTATAATGCCTCTGGTACTGAAGGTATGATAAATAAATAAATAAATAAATAAATAAATAAATAAATAAATAAATAAATAAGTAAATAAATATATAAATAAATAAATAAATAAATAAATAAATAAGTAGCGCTTCGGGCCCTGCGCTAAGTGTTTTCCTTACTGCGAAGACACATAAGCCCGGCATTCGATCGATTCAGGACAATCGTTAGCGAGCGTGGAACGTGGCCGGTTCAAGTTAGGCGCTTCATTTTAAACAGTATGAAGACAGGGCCTGGTATATCCTACCTTTGTGTTACAAAAGCTCTGACGTGGTTGTTGATTTTCTAAGGGTTAACAAGGACATAGGTCCGGCCTTTTCGGTAGGTGATCTTTTCTACTCCGTTCCTCATAAAGATCTCTTTGTTGCTGTGAAGATGAGTATTGAAGAAAATGGCGCTATGCCTTTGCAGAATGCAGCTCGCATCTCGGTGGAATATTTTTAACGCTTTTAGAAACCTATCTCAATAGAACTTTTATGAGTTTTGACGAACACTTCTTTCTGCAGAAACGTGGAATCTGCATCGGCTACTGCATTGCGCCGCTTTTGTGCAACGTTTCTTTAGCTACCACAGACAAAGCGCTTGATGAGGCGTTTGGGGGTGCGCCTTTAAACATTTTAAACGTCTTTAGATATATGGATGACTTTTTAATTGTTTTTAACGGGCAACGCAGTTTAACTACTTGTGACATCATTCTAGTGATTTTTAGACAACTCGGTAAAGGGCTTTCTTTTACTCACGAACTTCCACTCGAAAATTCCCTGCGTTTTTGAGCTCTAAGCGTTTGCTTTGCTAAATACCACGCGTGCTGGCAGTACTTTCCTCGGGCACAGAAGGGTTTGGTGCATGTGACTCCTCCTGGACAAAGGTTGTAAAACGAGGAGTAGCAATGCTCTGTTTACAATCGGCTCTCCGCAAGTCGTATGTGCACAGGATGCAGCTTGCTTTCGACAATCAGATTTACTGTCTTAACACGGCAGGGTTCTCTGACTCGATGGTAACGCCAGTGGGGAAACCCTCCTGCAGAAGGTAAAATGATCTAGGAGTAAAGCAAGGGTGAGGACGACTACTTTAGTCGTAAGACCTGAAGTAGTACCGCATATTCACAGGGTCACTCACAACCTAAGGAAAGTGGCAGGCAGGTATGGAGTCGCCCTTGTCTTTTCAGCCCCTCTTAAGCTGGCGCGGTTCTGCCCTCGCACCTCCCATGACCCCAAAGGAAGGCAAGGCTGTGGCAAGCCGCGTTCCAAGCCGTATGCAAAAAGCAATGTAGGAGTTGTGTACAAAATCCCCCTGGCGTGTGGCAAGCCCTACATGGGGCAGACGTGCCTGAATGATCGAGCCACGGAACATGAACAAAAGTTAACGAAAGATGAATTGCCGCACTTGCCTGGCGCACTGCAATGCCTGTACTTGTGAACCACTTTTCAAGGAGGTAAAGATTCTGGCGAGAAGCCAGGACCACTACACGCGAACTGACGGAGGCATATCACATAAAAAGAAAGACCAAGACTGTGTTAGTGACTCTTCCATTAGGTTGTTTCAATCGGAAATAGATTTTTTTGATAATTGGTTGCCACGCTAGGCTGATGAGTGTTCTTGTTGCTGCGTTCTGCGCATGTTCAGTTTGTCTATATGTTGCCACGGGTTGCCGCGAATAAACCAGTTGAAAGTTACATCCCGTGCCGTTCTTGTGTTCTCTTCCGCTGCGCCCGTGTTTATTTGTTGTCAATATGATGCGCAGTAAACACCAACTAGGCCAAACTGAAGTTCTTCGGATGGAGAAACTGGCGTGTACTGTATCGCGAGCGTGGGAAGCTGGGAGCGTAGCACCGCGTCATTCGCTAGGACTTTAAAAAATCTGTTTGTTGCATTTTGTCTCTGCCATTCGATCCTTGTCCAGTCGATGCCACTTAGTGGATACGCACCACTGTGTCGAGGTCATCATCATCACCATCAAGACCGCAACCACCAACACTTGGTGTCACAACCGAGCCAGTGGCACATCGTACTTCCTTACCTGCCCGTCATCACGGAATATGCATGCTCAACTAAATTGCAGACGGGCAATATCTTGATAGCCGTTTACATGGTATCAATCAATCAATCAATCAATCAATCAATCAATCAATCAATCAATCAATCAATCAATCAATCAATCAATCAATCAATCAATCAATCAATCAATCAATCAATCAATCAGGGAATCTGCCGTCGGCACCTTGAGACTGTTTCCCCCGAGGAACAAGCTCCTGAGGCGGACCGTGCGCGACAGCTCGTCCCAGTCGGCGCGGCGCAGGTCGTCGATGCGGTTGGACTGCAGGCTGAGCCACTGCAGGTGGCGCAGCTGGCGCAGGGCGTGCAGCGGCGCCTGCGCGAGCGCGTTGTGGCTCAGGTCCAGGGAGACGAGGTTGTCCTCGGCGCCGCAAAAGGCGCACGGCAGGATGCGGCTCAGCGAGTTGTGCATCAGCCGCAGCGTGGACAGCCGGGTGCCGGCCAGCGAGTCGTTCTGCAGCTCCTCGAGGCCCGAGCGGACCAGTGTCACCTGCGTGCGTGTCGAGCGACTCTCGTGTGCGGGCCGCGGGCGATGTTTTGCAGTATACGTGGTACCATTTAAAACAAGAAAAATAGAAAGTGGGCAGGAGTTGGAGTTCATAGCAGTTAGAGCAAGTGTTGTAACCTTTTTTATCGATGCTCGTGCAAAGTTTGTTGCTATTACTTTGTGCTCTAGGTATGTTGTTCTTTAGTCGTCTATTCAAAATGCTAAGTTTTTTCTTGTGCTTTCAGAATGTGTCAGTGCTTCCAATGTCGTTATATTTCGCGTATTAATTTTTATTATCTTTTTGTTTACAAACGAGGTTAAGAATGTGCATTTGTTGTATGTCTTTCTTCCGTACCCCAAATTTGTGCTAGAACCGCGTGAAAACTATTTATCCGCGATTATTCCCACCATACTAAAATACCGCAAGTGCTGCAGGGCTGACAAATAAAATTAGCAAATAATAATTCATATATTTGAATAAGGAACTAGGAATGGCCTGCAAGCTTTAGCATCCTGTTAAAAAGGAAGCTTTGACTCCGGAGCTCTTCTCTTATGCATGGGAACGCAGAAATTGCTGTGTCACCCGCCGTGCAAGCCCAGTCCACTAAACGGCTTAGTGCAAGGTTACCGGTTCGATTCCTGACATCCGGATGAGGCCGCAATGCGAACGCTCTGGTGTGCCGTGCATTGGGGCCACGCCATACAAAACAATTACCCACAAAACAATTGCAAAACTGAAAACTGGAGCCGGCAAAACATGTGAAAGCATGGGCTTGACAAGAATGGCAAAGCGCGTGAAAGAAAGCAAAGAACTCACTCTGAAGCCATTTTTCACGGCAAAAACCCACAAAGAGGTCCTTCCTTCTAGGACGATTGTTGAAGACCGCGGAACCTGGCAAAGATGCATAGCGGACTACCTTCAGACATGCGTGAACTCCTTACCTTTCGACGACCCGTTCTTGATCCGCAACTCTGACGAAGTTATTGCAACACTAAAGAGTAGCCCGCCGACGTCTTGTTTCTCAATAGACGTGAAGGACCTGTTCTACAGTGTCCAGAGACCAGCGGTGGTACAAGCTGTAGAAGAAGCCATCGACACGTTGGGCTACACCAAATTTCAGGACGTGTGCAAGTGCAGTATTTCTACTTTTGTGAACTTGCTAAAACTGTATCTACAGGGTGCGTTTATCGAATATGGTGACAGTGTGTATGAGCAGAAGGATGGTATCGCTATTGGTTCCTGTATAGCTCCCGTGCTTTCCGACTTATTATTGAGTGTGGGAGACAGAAAACTTGCCGCCTTATCTGAAGAAACTAACATACCTACCTGTTTTAGATATGCTGAAGATTATTTCGTGTACATGAAAGAATACCAAAGCGAACCAGTTAGCGTAGAAACTGTCACCAGCATGTTCAAGATAGCGCATGAAGGTCTAGAATTCCCGTATGAGGCTCCTACCGAAGGTCGATTGCAGTACCTTGACGTAAACATTAGGCTCAGAGACTCCCACATCTGCTGGTGCTACAAAACTAGAGGTAAAAAAGAAAACCTCAGGTATGACTCTTGCCATTCTAAAATCATAAAAAGAGGCACCGCCAAGGCTTGCATCAGTCAAGCAGTTTAAAAATCATGCCACCATGCTGTGTGGGAGAACATAGATTTGCAATTAAGCCGCGTAAGAAACAGTGGGTGCCCGAACAGTATGGTGGTGCAAATCTGTGAAAACATATATGTTGCCCGAAATCCGAACTAACAGGAAACGGCAAAAAACACAGGAAAAAAGAAAAGTTGAAAAAAGGCTTGGTGTTGCTTTACATCCATGGCTTGTCAAATAGGATAAAAAAGACAGCCCAACACCATGATATTCAAGTACTGTTCTCCGCTCCGCAAAAACTAAAAGGCATGTGCAAGAGGGTGAACGCAGGATGCAAAGAGGGCAATCCAAACGCTACGGTCTGTCAGACTAAGCACGTGAAAAAGTACGTGGAATGTGCCACTTGAGTGGTTTACCAAATCCCACTAGTTTGTGGGAAGTATACATTGGGCAAACTAGACGTTGTCTAAATGATATGTTACGGGAGCACAAATACACGTGCCAGCTTCTGACAGCACCTAGCAACTTGGCTGCACACTGCAAACAATGCAAGTGCTCTCCGCTACTAGAAAGCACCAGAGTCATTGGCACATCAAAAACAAAAACGGAACGAGAAATATGGGAGGCGCTTGCGATAGCTAAAAAAAACGAGATGTGCGTAAGCACTCCGTCCATCGCGCTTATCGAAGCTGAGGTCGAGTTTGCCAGGGCGAACGGGTGCAAGTGAACGATGTATGCCTCGCCCAAAGTATGATCACATGTCTTCACCTTATCATATCTTTTAATATCTCCCCCCCCCCGCCCCCCCCCGCCATATCTCCTTGTATATAAGCACGTTCTTTAACAGTATTAAACAGTTCGTAGTTTGCGCTACGTGCGTCCACGTCCTGTCCTTCACTTAACATCGCCAGTGTAACACTAAGCAATATAATCATGAACGTTCACCAACTAGCCCCCTTCATTGCTATACAAAAAAATAAATTGAGCTGTATATTAGTAAGTTACCCTTCTAGTACAATACACACAAACCCACACGAACACACGCACACTCTTACTGTCGGAAGAGGCGCCAACAGCCAAAAAGACGCAACAGCAAAAGACTTGTGCCGACGCCGCCCTGAAGTTCCCGCGCCAGGTCGCCTTGTCCATAGCCCCCGAGATCGGGCGGCGCTAAAGTCAGTGCGCGCTGGTTGATCTTGAAGGCTATGCTTTGACATCAGATATTTCTACGGCGCCTTCCTATGTCTATAGTTAATATGTGATGAGTAGAGGTTGGCAAATACCAACTTTCTCTAATAGAAATAGTTAAAAGCGCATATTTTCAGCAGGGATGTTTATTTTGGTATGATTAGGTTTCGCGCTAGTACTGACAAGTGCAAAAACAAGAAAATAACAAGGAACCACTAACTACCAGAGACAAAGGATTAAACAACAAGGGCACTAACTGCTAAAATAAACATTTCACAGACGATCACGACACTCCCTAATGCGAAATTTGAGCGCAGCTCTACATGTGTTTTTATTTCGCGACATATTGCCTGGCGCGGACAATCTCTCTCGTGCGGCACGTTGCAACCGGAGCGAAGTGTGGCGCGACTGCCGTGCTAATTGGGAGATTGCGAGCGGCAGCGCGTGGGTGACGCGTGGTCGAGGTTCAAAGCAGCCGCCGCAGACACATGTCCGATCATGCAGCGCTTTGTTGACATATATGGCATCGGTGGATGACGCACAGTATACTCTGGCGGCATCTTGTAGCCATTGTCCCCGCAGAGCTCATCTTGCGCGGTACTACGCTGCTCTTCTTTCGCCGTGCCCTCCTCCTCCTCTGCTTTCCGCTTCGTGGTTCCGTTGCAAGCTCCTCCGCTTTCCTCCTCGCACTCTCTTCGCTATCGTGGCCCACCCCGCGCGCTCCGCGTTCGCTCTTTCATCATTCGCTGTGCTCGTTCGCTCGGTTACTCCGAGGGGCGCCAACGCTGACACTTCGCCGCAAAAGCGGGCGTTAACAGCTGCGCTCTAAGAACTGCAAGGCGCCCGTTGCTGCGTTGAGCGTCGGCTTAATCGAGCGAACGCGGAGCGCAGCGCGAAATGAAAGGAGACGATAGCTAAGAGGGCGCTAGGAAGAAAGCGGAGGAAGCCACCGTGAAGCACCACAAGATGGCGCTCACTTCCGCGCATGCGCAGACGTGATTCACAGAGGTTCACACGTAATTCATAGTGGACGAAAAGAACTAAGAAGCTTACCAGCAAGTATGCTACCGGTATTGTGTTTAACATGGCAACAAAGGACGTCAAGTGGTAAGTCAGATAATCTCATGGGTGGCGGAAACAGAAAACAAACTGAAGGCAGCACTGAGGCTCTTTTCAGTTGATAGTTGATACACTGAGGTGCATCAATCAAAGGCTAATGGAACATAAAAGGTCGTTAACCGGTGGATCGCCTTCTAATCTTTCCTTACATTGCCAGGATTGTAACTGAACGCCAGTGTTAGATGAATGCGCGATATTGTACAGGCATAAGAATGAAGATACGCGTCTTATGGTAGAGGCATGGCATATCTATAATGGTGGAAGTGCGTGCGTGAGTCAGCCTTCAATTACTTTACATAAGGAAGAGGTTAAGTGCCTTAACAGTTATCTCTCACGTAGACCGGCACGTGTACCCGACTGACACGTGGTGTTACCATTCCTGAGCTTGCGCAGATGAGTTTTGTGTCTTCTTTCTTTTTCGCCTCAGTGCTCCCTTCAGTTGATAGTCGGCGTTCGTGTTGTCCACTTCTCTTCTCTTGTGTCCTGTCTGCACGCCTCACCTCTTTTTTCCATAATGAATCCTTACCAACTAGCTCAGCTTTCTGTGGTTCTAAGATTTACCTAGGTCAATTACTTACAGGGGACGCGGATAAGTGATGAGTGATGAGAAGGAACTTTATAGGAGAATAAAAATGGGTTAGAGTACATACGGCAGACATTGTCAGCTCCAGACCGGAGGCTTACTATTATCATTGAAAAGAAAGGTGTGCAATCAATGAACTCTACCGATGCTGACATATGGGGCAGAAACTTGGAGACTGACAAAGAAGCTTGAGAGCAAGTTAAGGACCGCACAAGGAGTGATGGAACGAAGATTGCTGGGCATAACGTTAAGAGACAGAAATAGAGCGGTTTGTATCAGAGAGCAAACGGGCACAGGCGATATTCTAATTGACATCGAGAGAAAGAAATGGAGCTGGGCAGGCCATGTAATGCGTAAGTTAGATAACCTGTGGACCATCAGGGTTACAGAATGGGTGCCAAGAGAAGGGAAGCGCAGTCGAGGACGGCAGAAAACTAGGCGGAGCGATGAAATTAGTAAATTCGCGGGCGGTAGTTGGAATCGGTTGGCGCAGGACAGTGGTAATTGGAGATCGCAGGGAGAGGCCTTTGTCCTGCAGTGGCCATAAGATAGGCTGATGAGGATGAGGATGATGAGTTAATCTTTTGGTTCTTTCATTGTGTCACGTTTCATATGTTACCCGCGGTTTTTAAATTTGTGCATAAGACGCATGCCGAGAAGAAAAATAAGCTAGTTGTGAGTTCGCGCTCCACCTTTTCTGTGTCTCTTCTTGTTGCTAACTAGTTCTTGGTCGTAGCTCAAGCGGCGCGTTTAGCCATGATGTCCCCTCAAAACGAGATACGCACCTGTCCGTTCTCGCAGTCGCCGATGGTGGTGGGAAAGGTGGAGAACGGCACCCCGACGCACACCACGTCGCGGACCACCTCGTGGCTGCACAAGCAGAGGCGATTGAAGGCGCATGGCTTCTGGTGCACGGAGCAGTGCGACGGCTGCAGGAGCGGCAGTGCACACCAGAGAATGGCCACAGCGAGCATCTGCACGGCACCAAAGGTATGCATCATCCAGCTATAAAGCGCCAAGAATGAAAGCAAATGGCGAATTATGGGAGTGTCTTACGCATGTTACAATCCATGCGAAGCGGCTAATTGAATGCGGTACATGGTAATGGCGATGCATGCAATGGTGTTTACTTTCTTCCCGTCTACGCTAGTCTCCTTGGTTTTTATAAGGATCAACGAACCCTTTGAATTCATTTGTTGCACAAGCCCTGAGGTCATGTTTAAGTTATTTTCTCCTTCTTTATTTTATTTTCATTTTACTCATTTGGTTCTTAATGAAGGCATTTCTTCGCTCATTGACTTCATATGCAAGGTGTATTGATTGTTAATTGTCTCATTGATTGTTAATGTTATGCAGCCAGTGAAGGTCACAAGGTTAATCTCATGCGATATTTATATTCATGCACTACACTGCACACAAGCTATGCTGACATGCTAACATCAAATAAGGTGGATGCATAGATGCATGTTCTACGCAGCGATGTCGCGAGGACCAGCGTATGGCGCAAGGGTGAGGAGAAAAGCAAGAGAATGCGATAGCGAAGAGATCGCGAGGAGGATAGCGGAGGAAGCCACTTGGAAGCACCACCAGATGACGTTCTCGTCCGCAGCATGTGTTTGCTGCGCTAAAGCCAGGAAAAAGATGGAGCATGTTTTATGAGAATGTGAAGATATCTGCCCAGCGGTCGATTTAGCTTCCTCTGGCATCCTGAAGCCCTTGGGTTCAGCGATGGCAGGGGGAACTAAGCATGTCCGCAACAGAAATTAGGGAGATGCGATTGCAAGTTTCGAGGAAGAAAAGGTCGCAGTTTCACCTGAAAGGCGGAGCATCGATTTCCGTAGCAAATAGACAGCTATACGAAGTAAGGATAGTAGCTTGATCGGCCGTATAAACTTGGAAACATTCGCTTACCAACTGAAGTAACGAGCACGTTATCAGCGAGCACAAGCAAACATGAACACATCACACTCGATCAGCGCGGACACGCGCATTCAAAACGATGGTGTCAGCAAGAGCGGCAGCAGCAGCGAGCGATGTGACTCATCGGTTCAGCGTAGGAGCCGTGAGAACACAGCGCGCACAAAGGTATAGACCGTTTCATCGAGTGAGGAGGATAGGGCTTGCGGAGAGCCTTTCCTCCTCTCTGGCTTGGGCGATCCGGCGCGGCGCTGTATTGCTGTCGGGTGCTGCGGAACGATTTCAAGATGCTTTAGATGGTACTTAGTGAAATTTACGCCATGTCCGTTCACATAAAGTCGTCAGGGAAGCCTTTCGGTGCATCGGTAACTACAGTAGGCGGAAATATCTCTTGGGGGCGCAAAAATGTGACGCACTTTATCAGCCGCGATGCACGCACATTATCAGTCGCGGTGTGTGTATGTGTTGTGAACTATTTTGCTTATATCGTCTTTAATTCAACACAGAAAACCGTTGTATTTGTATTAGCAGCATGAAATGGTAAATCTGCTCACTGTCTGATCGCTTGGCGTAGGGAGTAAAACATAAAGCATAAGAGAGCATGCTCGTGCACGGCCAACCTAAGGCAACCACGGTACATCTAAGCGGCAGGCGCTATCAAATATTTGTGATGCACCGGCATCGTTCTCGCGCATTTCAAGCCTAGTAGGCTTTAACCCTGTGAGGGTCGATTTTTTTCGCCACATGTGACCACCCAGGGCCGATTTTTTTTTATTGCACATTTAAATTCTTCAGAGGGAGCTATTTCGAAAAAAATTTACTGTAATTTTTCTAGGGTGACCGTAAAGTGAGAAAAAAATGTGAGGCGTTGGCATATATGGACTGTTTATTCATGAAAAACAATAAAAATTGCAAATTAAGTTATAAGAATTTTAAGAAAAATGGTGCATTGTTATACACAATGTCCACACGAGAAAAATACACAAGAAGAATGCGCACACGAAATTTTTTTGCAAGTCTCAAATGTAAACTAATGGCACTTGGTTTAAGCAACACCTTCGAAGAATTAAAAGAAGCCCAAAGTATCGCACAGCTCATGAGACTCCAGCAGACCAAAACGGGAAGGGAACTGCTAATGAGGCTAGGCTTCGCGGAATCAATCAAAGAAACCCAAAGAATGGAGGGGATTCCTGATGAATATCGGAAAACATTCACTGTTAGCCCTATACCCAAAAACATGGACCCAAACCTCCACACGGCGCGAAGGGACGCAAGGGCGAAATACGTCGAAAAGTACCTGGCCACAAAAAACACAACAGTATACACAGATGCTGCAGTATACGCCAAGCAAAGAGGCACAAACATAGTAAAGACAGCTGCGATAGTAATAAGCCAGGACTACAAAGAGATCAGCAGCGCATCAATGAAGGACTGCTCGGTAACGGAAGCTGAGGAAATAGCCGTAGCTCTAGCGGCAGTGGAGGGCTACCGATCCGAAAGGTCTTTAACAATACTCACCGACTCGCAAGCTACGTGTCGGAATTACATGAACGGCAGAGTAGGACGCAGAGCGCTTCACATCCTCCGCTCCTGCAGGGCTAACAACAAAGTCAGGCATACAATTTTCTGGGTACCGGGACACGCTGGAATAGAAGGGAACCTAAGGGCGGACAAGGCAGCTCGAGAGCACACAAACCGAGCGGCCACAAGCACCGATCCTGAGGAACCCATACCAGTCAACCCAAGCTACTCAGACATATTGAATTACTATAAGGGGGTCTGAATCAAATACCCTCCACCCCACAACAGCCTAAATCAGCATGAAGCAACCTCCTGGAGGAGGCTGCAAACAGGAACATATCCAAACCTAAACACACTAAGCAAGATGTTTCCCACCCAGTATAGAGACATTTGCCCCTGGTGCGGCGCCAAGCCCACCTTATATCACATTACATGGGAATGCGTTCAGAATCAGCAATTCCTTCAAATAAAAGACCCGAGTGCGGAGCAGTGGGAGAGGGTGCTCTCCAGCAGCGACCCGAAAGTCCAGCATGGACTAGTAAGGCACGCTCGCCGAGTAGCCACCCTCAGTGGTGCCCTGGAATAGGGGCGTCGACCCTGCGCAGATGGGGAAGAAGACCGTGAAGATGGCCGACCACCTCTGCCACCGCTAATTTCTACACCATTAGAGCAAATAAAGTTTTTCCTCCTCCTCCTCCTCCTCCTCTTGCAATAATACTTCTTCAGCGTGTGGTAGTTCTTGAAGCACGGCTCCATGCAGAGCGGTTTGTTGCACTCAGCGCACATGTACCTAGTGTCGTTGCGACGTTTTTGCTGCCGAGTGGTGTTGGCGCAGACGTGGCACCTCCTCTGGGTACTGCTTCCCCGAGCAGCCATGGGAGGCAACTTCTGAATAAAGTGCCCAGAAAGGAAACGCATGCACGGCGGCATCTTTCGTATGCGGACCCCTGTGAGCAACAAACGAGCGAGTAACAGGCGGTGACCCTTTGAGTGACAAGAACGAGGTAGCCATCAGTTTTGCGAGCGAAAGAAGCCGAAACCGCGTGCGGAACAAAACCGAAACTAACCGCCGCGCGCCCGCGAGCGCGCCAATGCGCGAGCGGTAGCAGACGCGCCGGAGCAAAAAAAAAAAAAAACTATACAACGCAAACTGAAAGAGAGAGACGCGAGAAAAAAATTCCATGTATTCCCACGTAGTGGCAGCACATGCCAGGCAAGAAAAAGTTAGGAAATTAGCGCACGTTTTAAACGTACAGACGGCGCCGTAAATATACGGCGTCGACCATTTTCGGACCTGTTATATGGCCTCGAGCTCCACCACTGGAAAAGCTGGCGCCACCGTCGGCGTGACGTGCTAGGAGGGATCACGTGGACATAGCGGCCGCGTCGCTGCTTCGGGCGCGCCGAAGCGAGCTGAAAACGAGTTTAAATTCCCTCGTACGCTGCGGTCCTCATTTAGTGGCAAAATTTTCCCGCCTCGAGTGTCTCCTTTACAACGCTTGAAAGCACTAATAATAGGTAGTGGCTGCCTTTGAAGGCGCGCAACATTGTAGGCTACCGCTCGGTGCCGCAGGGCCGGACGCACGTAACGGAGGCCAGTGTCAGCCTTATTCACACGTAGCCGCAGGACAAGGAGCTGTGTGACGCTTGGCTCGCAAAACATAAAACCGGCAAACAGTCATCGATTACAACTCGGGTATGCAGCAAGCACAGACGCGAGGAAGATTTCTGCTACGGCGCCCGGTCTGCGATGTTCTGAAAACGCGCACTGAGACGCTCGCCCGAGTCCGCTACCCGACTAATGTCATGATGGTTTGGTCTATGATCTTGTCGATGCTATAGATACTGGCAAGTTCAGTGGAGTGGAAAGGCAGCGGTAAGAAGTACATTTAAAAAAAAAGCATGGCATATGGTCATGTTTGTGTTATGAATTAATGCACTGGATTACAAAAAAGGAGCAGCGGGAAATTGCACGCTGAGAACACCGATAAACATACAGTTCGACGCAACTCGAAAAATAGCATTGAAAGGTCAAAGAATTTAGAAGAAAAAAAAAGATTGAATCGTCGCGACGGCACATCACAGTCCCCGCAGGCGTCGAAGTCTCTACAATGAAATTATTTTTGAACAGCTCTGACAGCACCCACGCAACAATGGTTGCTTGTATACTGCCAATGCACATATTCTGCTGCCTAAAGCTCATGGCACGGTGCGAAAACGCGCGCGGAGAAAGCGAAACAGTGCGCGGACAAGCATGCAGACGCGCAGTCGGTTGCTGCGAATCTGCGCGATCGCTGCATTGAGGCTTCATTCTATTACGCTCCATTTAGTTATACAAACACTATAAGAACATATTTCACATAGTTCGCTCTCAGCGTTTACCTACCTTTCACGCAAGAAGCCGGTTCGGGAGACGCCATCGCGGCGACCGCGCGCAGTGGCGTTAACTGTACGTATTCGGTAAAGAGATAGCGTCTGTAAACGACTGTGTGCTTTCAGTTTGCCCAAGATTATTATTTAGACAGTAAGAAACTTCTCTCGTTTCGAATGTACTAACAGAAATGTCCAGGAGAGCTCGCGCGTGGTGTTTTCAGTGAGCGCTGACAGCAAAACCTACGAGGAGCGCGCCACGTGATCCCTCATACTACGCCAGCGAGGCGCTTCCGATAGATGGCGACTCCGTAACTCCTCGCCGCCAATATTTACGGCTTCGACCCTCAATGGGTTAAATTACTACATGTCTACGCTAGCCTTCCTGCATGAGGCCGATGGCGTTGCTCAACACAGCGATCACTGCGGTTGGTGAACCAGCACGATACATATGTAAGCTGTGCGCTTCGGCATTGCCTTTTTGGCCTGCATACAGCCATAATATATGAGAGGGATCGCATAAAAAGAATGCGATGCCTATTTTTGAGGACAAAATTTCCGTAATTTCCGGGATCGTGTATTTCGGATGCAAATAAAGTTATTATTATTATTATTATTATTATTATTATTATTATTATTATTATTATTATTATTATTATTATTATTATTATTATACGTGTGAGTGCGTCGTAGAGAACGGAACGAATACAACTGAAAAAAAAAATTTTGGTTATCATCCTCTTTCTCAAAAAAGCAAGAGAAAACACGCTAACGCCGTAATAGTACCTCGCATAGTGACGCCGCACAACGTTTATAAATACCGTATGCTTGGACCATGCGGTATATAGAACAAAGATATGTAATCCAGCACCTACCACTACTTAGGAGGCTCGCGCAGTTCGTAAACAGTCCCTTTGCTGGACAAGCTTAATTCAGACTGTAAGGTATGCTGCTATTACTTGCCAGACTATATTATTCAGGGGTGGAAACCTCATTCATCGAACCAAGTAGTCACGCAATGTAACCTGCAGCGAACAGGTTGAACGCTTGTCAAAGTATAACATCACAGCTCCTATATCGTATCGCAGAACGGTACCCACGCTGTTACGATCGTCGCGTATGTTTCACGGCTCCTAAACCGCAGCTTATAAATAGAGGATAATACTGCAATAACGTTACATTAGTGATTGGAACAATCAGATATACACAATTGATCTCCGAGGCTGATTGTAGGCTCAAAAATGCGCGCACACATCGCGCTGCGTGTTCCGTCCACCTTAACGCCAGCAGAAATTCCGGCCATGACGCCTTAAACCACTTCAGCACGTCTCACAGAACCGTTTACCACGTAGAAGACGCACGTCATACCCAACAGACCGCGGGATCGCAAAAACAAACGTCAGAACCTACCGCCGAGCATATACCTGCCATGCAAGAGACCGCTTTCACCCAAGCCAGTATGGCGCTGCTCATAGGCGGCGCCACTGCGTTCACAATATGGTGGCGCCTACGAATATGGCGGCGAGGAGTTACGGAGTCGCCATCTATCGGAAGGGCCTCGCTGGCGTAGTATGAGGGATCACGTGGCGCGCTCCTCATAGGTTTTGCTGTCACCGCTCACTGAAAACATCACGCGCGAGCTCTTCCGGACATTTCTGTAAGTACTTTCGAAACGAGAGAAGTCTCTTAGTGTCTAAATAATAATCTTGGGCAAACTGAAAGTACACAATCGTTTACAGACGCTATCTCTTTACCGAATACGTACAGTGAACGCCACTGCGCGTGGTCGCCGCGATGGAGTCTCCCGAACCGGCTTCTTGCGTGAAAGGTAGGTAAACGCCGAGAGCAAACTATGTGAAATATGTTCTTATTGTGTTTGTATAACTAAATGGAGCGTAATAGAACGAAGCCTCAATGCAGCGATCGCGCAGATTCGCAGCGACCGACTGCGCGTCTGCCTGCTTGTCCGCGAACTGTTTTGCTTTCTCCGCGCGCGCGTTTTCTCACCGTGCCATGAGCTTTAGGCCGCAGAATATAAGCATTTGACAGTATACAAGCAACCATTGTTGCGTGGGTGGTATCAGAGCTGTTCAAAAATAATTTCATTGTAGAGACTTCGACGCCTACGGGGACTGTAATGTGTCGTCGCGACGATTCAATCTTTTTTTCTTCTCAATTCTTTGACCTTTCAATATTATTTCTCGAGTTGCCTCACACTGTGTGTTTATCGGTGTTCTCAGCGTGCAATTTCCCGCTGCTCCTTTTTTGTAATCCAGTGCATTAATTCATAACACAAACATGACCATATGCCATGCTTTTTTTTTAAATGTGCTTCTTACCGCTGCCTTTCCACTCCACTGAACTTCGCAGTATCTATAGCATCGATAAGTTCATAGACCAAACCGTCATGACATTAGTCGGGTAGCGGACTCGGGCGAGCGTCTCAGTGCGCGTTTTCAGAACATCGCAGACCGGGCGCCGTAGCAGAAATCTTCCTCGCGTCTGTGCTTGCTGCATACCCGAGTTGTAGCCGATGACTGTTTGCCGGTTTTATGTTTCGCGAGCCAAGCTTCACGCAGCTTCTTGTCCTGCGGCTACGTGTGAATAAGGCTGACACCGGCCTCCGTTACGTGCGTCCGGCCCTGCGGCACCGAGCAGTAGCCTACCACGTTGCGCGCCTTCAAAGGCAGCCACTACCTATTGTAGTGCTTTGAAGCGTTGTAAAGGAGACACTCGAAGCGGGAAAATTTCGCCGCTAAACGAGGACCGCAGTGTACGAGGGAATTTTAAACTCGTTTTCAGCTCACTTCGGCGCGCCCGAAGCAGCCGATGCGGCCGCTACGTCCACGTGATCCCTCCTAGCACGTCACGCCGACGGTGGCGCCAGCTTTTCCATTGGTGGAGCTCGAGGCCGACAGAGGTGATAGCATCTCGGCTGGCGCAGCGCAACCGACGTAGCGTGACTGACCGCGAACGACGCTCGCCCGCGCGCCGATAACGTCGGACTATAAACGTGCCTTAAGCGACGATGTAAGCACGTTGGTACGCATTGCGCGGCAGCGCCACTTGCCGCGTCATCAGCAAAATCTGCTCGGATACTCAGTTTTCAGTTAACAACCGCGAACATCGCACATGGCAGATGAATATCCGATAAAGAAGACCAATGAAGCAGGCATTTTTTTTTTTGGCGGTACACAAAAAATTTCGCTTCGTAACGTAAAATGCGCCCGGCGTTGTAGCAGCCAACGCGGAGAAACCAGCGACTGCCGTGCGCTTGCCGCAGAGAAAGCGACGTGATACACAGTGACACCACCACGTGACCCCCCCCCCCCCCCCCCTAGGAAACCGGCGAAGCAAAGCGCCTGTTAAACAAACACTTCCTAGATAAAACTCTAAGCCTGATCGCTTGCCGCGGGACCTGGCGCGCTTCACTCTTTTGTAGTCCGCCAGTAGGCGACAAGATGCCGGTGCGGCAACGCGTCATTTAGCGATCATGTGATGTCGTGCCAGTGCTTCCTCGGCGTGTGGCGTGTGGACTCGACGTTGCGGTTACGGCGGTGCGTCTGCGTCACTGCTTTGTGGAACGCGAGAGAGCCGTGCCATTTAGGTGTCGTGTATGCCGCGCAAAGTGCCCGAACGAGCTCTCAGCTACCGCTGTTCTCCTTCCCGAAGTGGCGACCGGCAATAGCGCGGAAGATTTCAAGGTGAGCAGCTCTACGTAGGTAGGTGGAGTTATTTCTAACTCTTCCAGAGCTAAAGCGCCATTTATTAAAAAGAGAGAGAGAGAGAAAGCCCGTGCTGCTATCCGCGAACCCCGTCATCATCAGCTTCCGACAGCGTTTCTACAGGCAGTTTATCACTAAAAGAAAAAGAAAAAAAATTGGTAGGTGCTTCAACCTCTAGTTGATGTCCATAAAAGGCAGTCTTCCTGAGCGAGTTGAAGTGGAGAACAGCGTGCTCGAACGATATTTATTATTGAGCCACGCTGTGAGCGACAACGTTTGATCAACGTAAACTAGAGGTTAAATAGCCTTCCAAATTTTGTCATCGGTTATCATAGCTATTATCACATACTCAGTGGCCCCAGTGTCACTTAAATTTAGACTTCATTATCTCCGCAATCGGCCCACGAAAGATGTTAGAAACAAACACACCCCTAAAGAAAAAGTGAGGGTAACTCGGCAAAAAAGGACTACATCTTTAAAAATAAAGAGGGGCGTTTCTGTTTGATGCATCTTCCTGGCCACTGCCCGTCAGCAGCGTTACAAAAGACGCTACCCTTTACTGCGCATGTTCTTGTAGAGTGTGAAAACGGTATTGAGGCTCCAAAGCATGTGTGGTTTAGCCGAGTCTATTTACATTTATTTTCTCGTGGAACAACGAACGCTAGGCTTTCATTAGGACGAATGGACTAAAGAAGTGCCCAAAAGTGCAGTACGCGCCACTTTAAGTCGTCAATGTACCCCCAGCGTAATAGGCGCTTTTCAAAGCGAAGCTTTTCCTGCGAACCTGGCCGGGTTTTCGTGACCGTGGGTGCTGCGGCGTGGCTTTTATCTTGCCGAATAGGCCAACGAATCTGAGCAGGACTCGCGCGACCACCGCCGCTGGGTTGCTTGCAGCACCAATAGATGGCGCTCGCATGCACGCATTGCATCATTGCGCTCGCATCCACGCTCGCATGGGCTGGACTAGTTTTGAAGTGAGGGAAGCTCGCAGTAAAATTGAGTATGAAGAACGGCTGAGGAATATGGAAGAAAGTAAATGGGCTGGGAGAGTGTTCAGGTATCTGCACAGGAAAAACATTGATTCACAGTGGAGGAAAAGAACTAGGAAGCTTACCAGCAAGTATGCGGCCTGTAGGGTGGACAACACAACAACAAAGGTCAAGCGGAAAGTCAGAGAAGCTGAATTAATCTCATGGGTGGCGGCAATGGAAAAGAAACCTGCCATGAGTAACTACTTAAGAGAAAAAAACGAAATCAGGAAAGAAACCATTTACGATAACTCAAAGGGAAGCTCATTACTTTTCGAAGAGAGATCAGGATGCCTTAGAACACGCACCTATAAAGCGAGATATAAGAAGGAAGAAGAAGCATGTGCTTGCTGTGGTAAAGCTAGGGAAACTACGGAGCATGTTTTATTAGAATGTGAAGACGTCTACCCAGCGGTCGATTTAGGCACCACTGGCCTCCTTGAAGCCCTTGGGTTCAGAGGGAGCAGTGGTAAAGCAAACATGTCCGCAATAGACATTAGTAAGAGGCGACTGGAGGATTGGTGGAAGAAAAGTAGGGAAACGACAAAAGACGGAAATGCACAAAAGCACAGTTCGCAATAGGGGATCAGAAAATTTGGGCGTGGTAGTTCATAGTGTTTTTTTGTGTCTTTTTCATTGTTTAACCTAGGTAGAATATTAGGCAGTATAGTAGCAAGAGCTTGGTGGCGCAACCCACGCGCCCCGTTCCAAAGGGGACGCTCATAACATCCATCCATCCATTCGTAAAGCCCCTCAATGTTTCAAAAGTAGCGCCATTCTTAGATCTTTCCGACACCCCGCTCACCCTGGCGCGTCCTCCTCCACACCTCCAGTCGCCCCAGCCTCCTCCGCTCCCCCATTGGCCAATCTGTGTCACGTGGATGCAGGCGCTGCGCTTTTCTATATTTTTTCTTTCCAGCGCGGAGCAGGCGCCGCGCTTTTGTATATTTTTTTCTTTCCAGCGCGCACCAACCTCCATTGTTGGGCCTGCGCGACGAAAGTACGGCAGGCGGACTGACGGAGTGCGTTACCGTATGTAGGGCCGAGAACTTAATTGCGATGCCATGCTGCTGCGCCTTCGGTTGCCGCAACAGACACAGCGAGGGCAAAAAGCTTTTTGTTTTGCCATCCGGCGGGCACAACGCAAAAAGAAGTGTGGATTCGCAGGATCGGGCGGGCTGACTTCGAGGAAGTGGCAAAGAACGCACGGCTACTCACAACCTGTTATTTCGAGCCTAGTTCACGCCTTACGCTGCGAAAACGTGTGTGCTCATGCTCTGCGTGGTTTTAAGCGCGTTGTTTGACTTTTTTTTTTCGAATGTACTCTCTTTGTTTCATGTAGTTTCGTCTTGCGGTGAAATGTACGCATCTGCAGCTGGCCTGTGACATAAAAGCAACTTTATTCAGGGTGTGTTTTGAGCTCCACCAGAAGTTAACACATTATCGATGCTTTTGCTAGGCTAACTATGACTTACGATGCAGTCTTTTAGCTTCGAATGTACGCCCGCATGTATTGATTTGGTTTGTGGTGATTAACGTTTTTAACGTTCCGAAGCGACTAAAGCTAGGATGCAGGTCGTAGTGGATGGCTCCGGATAACTTTATCTAGCTCACCTGGGGATGTTTAACGTGCACTTTGATCGTAGAGTCGTACGTGGGCCGGTAAATTCCTTGTTGGCGTTTCATAATACTCGCGCGGGCGCAGTAGCGTTGCTTTAGAAGTTGGTGCCTCGGCGCGATTGTATTTCTTCAATAAATTTTATTTACTAGTTGTAACACCTTGTCATTATTTCGTATTATTGAGGGCGCTTCCAAGGCACCAAAGCGGCAACGGGAGCACCAAAGCTAGAACCAGGGCTGGATGGGGCTCGCCGAAGCCTGTGCATGCCAAGGGGGTATAAGATTGCGGAAAGTCAATTTTGTATTGCGACTCCTGCATTATTGTAATGTCACGAGCTCTTCAGAGGCCTCCGTTAGCCATTACATGTGCCCTCCTGGAGCAGTACTTGTAAAAAAAAACGATATATTGTCACGATTACCAAAGCACCCCGCAATGGAAAAAACGGCCCTGTTGCCAGGCATTGCTGACCGCACACAGCCATTCCGCCTGTGTGCGGTCAGCAATCTCTCACGCGCCGGCCGAACGAAAGTATCCTGCAGGTACGTAAATAAAACCTACGAAACCACATACACATGCTTTCACGCTGTCAACACCTGAAACTTTGGTAATTACGCGCGTGTTTGAGTACACCGCGTGCATGCGTCGTGTTTCAGCAACACGAACTCTCAACGTCGCGCGCTTTATGCCTTAAATGCGCCTTGAATAATGGTCCTTTTCTCTATTTCTTCCGCAATTCCAACACGAAATTCTAAAGGCCAGTTACCGACTGACGAAGAAAGATCTCGATTGAAAAAAATTACCGACGATTACGTTACTTCCTAATGCGAAATTTGAGCGCAGCAAATGCGAGCCTTTGTTTGCGTTTGGCCTCGGCCTCGGCCGCGCGAACGGTAGAGTCTTCTCTGCGACGGCGATGAGCTTCTGCTTCAGCCTCGCTTACTGCTGGTTGCTCTCGACGGCGGCGATGAGCCTCCGCTTCGGCGGCGCGAACTACAGAGTCTTCTCGGCGGCGGCGATGAGCTTCTGCTTCAGCCTCGCTTACTGCTGGTTGCTCTCGACGGCGGCGATGAGCCTCCGCTTCGGCGGCGTGAACGGCAGGGTCTTCTCGGCGGCCGCGCTTAGCCTCTGCTTCGGCGACACGTACTCCTGGATCATCTCGACGGCGGCGACGGTAAGCTTCTGCTTCGGCGGCACGCACCTCTGGATTCTGACGGCGACGGCGGTGGGCCTCTGCTCTGGCAGCTCGTTTAGCAGCAGCAGCAGCAGCAGCAGCAGACGGAGGACTTCCATCGGTCGTCTCGCTCATGGCTCAGAAAGAACTGGCAGATAATTTCGCAGTGGCGAACGGCAGCGGCAATTTCGGCTCGGGCGGTGCACATATAGAGATCCGCCGCCACCGATCTGGCTCTCTGATTGCCACCGCACAGGGCGAACGGCAGCGGCAATTTCGGCTCGGGCGGTGCACATATACAGATCCGCCGCCACCGATCTGGCTCTCTGATTGCCACCGCACAGGGGTTGCATTGGAGGAGGAGCGAAGAAAGGAATTAAGTTCGAGCCGGCGCTTTGACAACCGGAGACTCGCAGGAAGAGGGGGGAGGGGGGCGGCGTGTACACCCAGCGGCAAACGATGGGGGCAGAAGCGCGCGCAGCAAGCGGACAACACGATAAAGGGAGGAGGGAAGAGATAGCAGCGACTGACTGATGCCGCTGACGCCGATAGTGAGTCAACCCCAGCTGCGGAGTTGGTTTCAGGGACAACGCCGCCGATGCCGACACAAACAATATGATACCCTCGCTTCCGCAGCGCTAAGAACCAGGTCTAGCCGTGGGAAGGTGGTCACGTATTCGTCGACGTGCCGGGGCCTACGTGAAATAACCGGTGCGTCGGCAACTGAAGAGCACCCTATCCGCCACACAAGAACAGGGGGGGGGGGGGACCCTTTCCTCCTCTTTCTGCATGGCGGCGACGGTGTTCTATGCAGTCACGTTATCTTGACTCTCTAGCGGCGTCAGCGGCATCCAGCGGTATCAGTCGGTCACTGCTAGCACTGGGGGGATGAAAGGGGGCGGAGCTGGTTACGAGGCCGACGACAACGCCGACGACGACGCGAAACCCAGGAACGGACGCCAAAGAGCTGCGCTCTAAAACTGCTCCGCAGGGCTCGAACGAGCTTTTCTGCGGATTTCCTTCCGTAGCGTGTTAGCCGTCGTCTGCTACGGCAGGCCCACCACCGGCGGCGTCACCATCGAGGCCACGCCGAGCGGAGGAGGAGGGAAGTGAATGGCGCTACTTTGGGGGATTGAGGGGTTTTACGCATTCGAAGGGGTATCCCTGTATAAGCTCACGCAGGGAGCAGAGTTGCGCATAGGTCCGCCGTTGTGTTCCAGCTCTGCAGGATAGCAACTGCTCGCGCGCACAGGAGGCAAATGCCGCGCGGTGTCCCATTTGCTTTTTTGTCTGCTGGTCGCGAGCTACATGCGGCAATTGTTCGCAAGCGCTGAGCAAGATGACACCTTTACACGCAGGCTACGCTCGTACGATTGGCGTAGCCGGAGGGGTGCCAACGCTCCAAAAGATTTAGTTTGTATGTACATATATACACGCACGTATACTAACACACGCACGAATGTACATATAAGGAGTAGGACCCCCCTCAATCCCTCGAAATAATGTCCTGACTATGCTCGTGGCTACGTCCGGAAAGTCAGAGAGGCGGAAATAATCTAATGGGTGGCGGCAATGGAAAGAAACCTGCAATAAGTACCTACTTAAGACAGAAAAAAAAAAAACGAAATAAGGAAATAAACAATTCATGATAACTCAAAGGCAAGCTCATTGCTTTTCGAAGCAAGATCAGAAAGCCTTAGAGCAGGCACCTATAAAGCGAGATGATATAAGAAGGAAGAAGAAGCATGTACTTGCTGCGTTAAAGCTAGGGAAACGATGGAGCATGTTTTATTAGAATGTGAAGATATCTGCCCAGCGGTCGATTTATGCACCACTGGTCTCCTTCAAGCCCTTCAGTTCAGCGAGAGTAGGAGGGAAGCTAACATGTTCGCAATAGAGATTAGTAAGAGGCGATAGGAAGATTGGCAGAATAAATGTAGGGAAAGAAGAAAAAGACGGATACATACAAAAACAAAGTTCACACTAAGGGGTCAGAAAATGTGGTTGTTTGAATTAACCGTCCGACCGTCCGTCCGTCCGTCCGTCCGTCCATCCATCCATCCATCCATCCATTCATCCATTCATTCATCGATTCATTCATTCATTCATTCATTCATTCATTCATTCATTCATTCATTCATTCATTCATTCATTCATTCATTCATCCCATCCCATCCCATCCCATCCCGTCCCATCTTGTCTTAAAAACAGGCGACTAATCGTGCCAAAGTGCGGACAGTCGCGCGGCAATTTTGCGTGCATTTGCAGGCTTCTTTCACGCTCGGAAAAACACTTTTTCATGTCGCTCAACAATTTTCTCATTAACACTTTTCACCTAATTATAACGTTAGGGAAGTTGATTAATAAATTATGGCTATCTAATTAGGCGGAATGAAAAACAATCGTTTGCGTATCTCCAAGTGACGGCATACTATTTTGTCCAGCTACGTGGCATTTGCATATTTTAAAACTCGGGCTAAAGTAAGCTGTGACACCCTGTACATTGCGAGCCATGTTTCTTCGCCACCAATTGCCGCGAGTAAGGCCATGGATTCTCATGAAACGCCAGACTGATTATTTCACGCTTTCGCCGGTGTGTGCTCGGCATTTAGAGAAGCTCAACGGGCGCAAGTTCCCACCCACGACTCCTTTTCAGAGCCTTTGAGTTATTTCCTGCTGCAATGCCTTAACGTTTTAGTAGTACACAAAAAGCCTGCGTTTACCTGGGTGTGCCCGAAAACGAAAACTAAAGCTTTCATAACTTGATGCACTTCTTAGCACAACTGCGCTCGGAAGTCCCCATGGCCACAATTGGTTATTTTTACAACTTCTGTTAAACTTGTAGCGAGTATTAATCTAGTTTGTGTACAACGGTGCTCTTGGGCAGTGGCACGTCGCGACTCGCAAAAAAAAAGAGAAAAAGAAGAGAGAAGAGAGAGAAGCAGCAGCATGCGCAACGAGCACGATCGCTCGCGGCTACAATAAGAAAGCCGCCGCTGAACATTGCCAGCTGCGGCAAGCGCCGTACATGCTACGGTGTAACGACCATCGGTGTAAGCTGGCTTTCAGTCATATCTCGGATGTGCTGGTTAAAGCTGTGGAAAGAACGCAATGAAACCCGCGTTTATTAAAATACTGATGTGTTGAAAGCGTAAATTTGTTGCAATGACTAAATATTTGGGCACCTTTTCTTGTTTGTTTGGCGACTCTACATGCGATTCTAGAGATGGATTTTGTTCCGCAATCACCAAATATTTCAAGAAAGCCTTCATAGAAACTGTTCTCCATTGACACTTGTTTTGTATCGCCGGTACAACACGTTCATGTGGTTCAGATATATTCACCATCTGCAAACGTGGACGTCTAGCCCTGTTGGTAAGACTGTTGGCTTCTGGGCGTGGGGACGTAAGTTCGAAACTCACTACTGCGAACGTTTTTGCTTTCGAATTCATTTATGCTTTATTTTATGTATAGCGATTCTTCTTACGCGACAGACGGACGGGTTTCCGCGTTGGGTATATAAGTATAAAAAATGCTTATGCGTACAAAATTCAGCCCTCGTTTACGCACAGCCAAATCAATCGCAAACTACTACCGGCAAGCCCATAAATACAAGGCGAACGGGTCGATCAAAGGACTTTTATTATTTTTTAAAATTTATCTTTCGCATCGAATGTTCAAGTGTGCCCATCTCTGGCGGCGTACCTTGTCCCAAATGCTAGCCAAACAGCGCCGTGTCCGAGAGGCGTATGAAACGGAGTGTGGCTGCTCGCTTGCATAATGCATGGCGGACGTGTATCGATTAGCGCCGTTACCGAAACATGCACGCGAAAGCACGTCAGGAATAGCGTATTCGTCGGTCGCCCAGATACGCTGACGGATAACGCTCCGCTGCGATCACACAGAGCCCAGGTGCGTGTGAATTCACGCAGCACGCTGCGATCAAGTTTCAGACCGCCTGACGGCGTAAAGAGGAACCTTAATGTACTCTAGCAATAAACTTTGACAACAACCGACAGCGTACAGCTATCGTTGAAAAGAAAGGTGTACAGTACGGATTATGAGGGACGCCGTATGGTGGAGTACTTGGGAGCAATTTTGATCTTTTTGGGTTCTTGAAACGTGCAACTATATCGCGGTGCGCGAGCGTTTTGATGTGAAACGTCCTTAAAATTGGTCAGAGCTTGCTAAAGCCGCATGTAACGAAATCATGTTATGCAAGTATATCGTTTTTTTTTATATTTGCCACTGTATTTTAGCCGCGCGCGTTACTTTGGTAGCGTTGTGTGTGGAGGCCTATAGGCCATGCATGTGTCCCGTGCGCAGACGGCGCTTTGGTGAGCAGCGCGACGCAGCGAGTGAGCTCACAACATTATTATGACGGCCGGCCCGTGTGCCACGCCGTGGCAGGAGCGACGCGCGCACGGACATTGCGATTCTCTATCAGACCGTGACGGAGGAGCACTTAGACCGCGCTCTCCGGACTTGTGTATTGCATGCGCCTCAACTGCCTCTCTGGTTTATTTGCTTTTGTGGCAGCCGATGATATGTGTGCCTTCAAAGACCGGTCTGCAGTGGTGGTGGCGGCAATGAATGCCGAGATGGGCAGACACGTCAAAGGCGTAGTTCCTTCAATCATTCAATGAGGCAGCGTCCCGCCCGACCGATGCATTTACGATCGCAAGAAAGTCGGATGTTCTAAACCACACCTACTCCACATACAACAAAGCGGTTGCTATGCTTGGTTTTGCTAACCTATTATTCCTTGGAGTTGCGGTTGACCTGCCTGCACAGGTGCCACACGTTATCTGGTCATGAAGGAACGACATCGATGCCAGCACGCCGACCTACTTTCTTGAGATTTCGGGACGACGTGTGAATGTACGAAATGACGGTGACTCTCTTTCTTGCTTTTACACTCTTAAAAAAGTTAGCACCCTTTGGGGCTTCTACTTTCCCACAACGACAATCGTCATCTGCCTCGCTTGCGTTTCCTTTCTTGAAAACCCCGCGCTCGCTACTTTCTTATACAGAATGCTATGTCACGCTGAGAACGCGCATGTCGTTCGTGACCTGGAAGTACCGGTATAGCAGCGTTAAAGAACATGCTGGTAACGATTATTGTTGAGGAACAAGATAACCCCCAAAGGGTGCAAACTTTTTAAAGGGCGTACTGATTCAGAGCTCATTGTTATTTCTTGCTTAAGCAAGTCTTCCGCCACTGAGGCCAGCATTTGTAGCATGTATTTTGTTTTTACAATTATAGGTTGATGTTGTGCTACAAAGATTTCGTAAAATTTGGCATTGATGATACAATTCATCTGGCAAAACTTGGAGAAAATACAAATATTCGACAGACCCGACATAAAGAAATGTGGTTCGTACCTACCCCAAGAACCTCCTATGATGAGCAATCTTTATCTCATACATTACCTTCGCTCTTAAACCTATTAGACCGACAAAATTTTGATCCCTCTAGAAACCGAAACTCTCGCATTAAACGTTTTTGTCAACTTGTTTATTTGCAAGACTAGACCATGCCTTCTTATTCTCCTAATTTTGTTCCCCACTGTTATTTATGAGTGTTGATTATTTCTTGCCGTCTTGTTTCACTCTGTATTACCCGTTACATTGTGATGCTTTTTTTTTCATTTCTTGTGTATGACTGGCTGTCATCTTGCTGTTATGCCAACTTACAAGGGGTCGGGACCTCGTCAAGCTGTCCAAGCTTTTAGTCCTGTACTCCTCCTTCTTTAAGGAAATAAAATGATTGATTGATTGATTGACTGGGAATGCTGAAGCCTTTGGGCCTTGCTTTCGCTTTATCGTTAAATAGACTACATTGTATTCTATAAAAGCCAACGACCGAAATTAGCAAGTTTCAAGCAGGTTTACTTAGCCACAACGTCCCAAATTTGAGAAAATGCTTTGAGATCCATGACGTCACGCTGTCGTACCGCCGTTGGGTTTCAGTGGGAAATTGAAAAAATGAAACTTTGACCGATCATTTTTTCCCCTAATAAGCAGACTATTACACGAAATTAAAAAAAGAATGAAGTTTAGAAGAATAGTTACCGCGTCAGCCTGAACTCATTTAGAACTTAAATTATGTGGTTTTACGTGCTAAGATTCGATTTGATTACGAGGCATGCCGTAGTGCGGGACTCAGGAATAATTTGGACCACTAAGTAGGAAATCTAAGTAGACGGGTGTTTTCGGCCACATCTAAATGCGACCGCCGTGGGCTGGATTCGAGTCCGTAACCTCGTGCTCAGCAGCCCGACACCATAGCCACTAGGGTACCGGAACGAAATGTTTCTCGTTCTGGTTTTAGTTTCGTTCCACTGAAAAAAATTGTTCCTGTTGTGCTCCGGAACGAAAAAGAAAATATCCCTAACGGTTCATAACGGTTTTGGCTGGCATGTAAACATTTTATAAATAACGCTAGGATAAAAACAGTGTTTATTTTTCTCAATGAGTGAATTATGAATTCTGAGATCGTGAACAATGCCTTGAGTCAAAGCGCTAAGCATGATCTCAGAAGCAGCACGTCATCGAGTGTCGTGGCCGAAATGCGAGACTGCTGTTCCGATAAAACGCACTTAAACGAACATAAACTAACGATAAAGCTTTGATAACGAGGCGTTGTACCCTTCGAAAACGAAACGATAAGCATTTCAACGCGCTAGTCCGGGTTCTGCTACGATCTGCTGGTGCGCCGAGCGGCATGCAGGCTTAGATTAGTGCAGCGCGCGACCGGCTATCGATAGCTCGCGCTATCCCTGCTTGAGATATGCGCGCTCATTCGGACTCGGCTGTTTGGGGTTGCCGACTTTCCCCTTGAACCTAAAACAGAACAAATATATTTCAGTTTCACTCCGAAACAAACAAATTAATAACGTTTCGGTTGCGTTTTCGCGCCGGTCAAAAATATAGTTTTTTTTTCGTTTTTGTTTTCCTTCCATTCTGACACACTGATAGCCACTAAGCAACCACAGCGGGTCTCTAGGACTGACTGTTGGGCTAGGTGGTATTAGCGGCGAGAATGTGTAGTGGCGCCCTCTCGCAAGTGACGTCACGGCCAGGACGCCGCTCGCTCCGCTGCCGCGCGCGCTCGTTTTCTTGGTGCGTGCTTAGGGCTTTGGTGGCTTGAGCCGTACTTACAAAAGGTTATTTCGGATGATTTCTGTTGCCATGCGTGGACCGCAGTGTCTTCTTTGAAAGCGCGTGAGTCATGAAAATTTGCGACTTGGATATCGCAAGCTATGTAGCGCTGAAGGGGTCTACTGGTCTTGCAATGCATATATGCACCCTGTCTGTTCATAAATTTTGCTTAAAGATAACGTCTTCAAGTTCAACACGCGAAGTTATCTACGATGCTCCTCTAAACGCTTAACATTCCCTTATTACTTAAGTATGAGAGACATAGCATTTTACATAGAAGAAATACCTTGATATTTGGTCGCAACATTATAAATCCGTGCTAGAAGGACACTGCGCAGTGAAGCTTTCATCATAATTCTTATCACTCTGGTGAGTTGTTTTATTGAAATGTGGCAACTGTATTAAGACCTAAATGGAAGAGATGGGCTCGCATTTTGTGTGAAAAGGTTCGGTACTACTTTCACCGTTCTCTGAAATAGGCTGTTAACGTATTGGCTGTTAACACGATGGCGCATCGTGTATAGTATATATCTATTTCGCGAATACAATAACAGCAATCGCATGAAAGAAAATGTCGTGTTTAAGATCGAGAAGCAACCTGAATGCAAGCGATGAAATGTGTCATAGTGACCCTCAGTAGCTTTTATCGACGATATGGCGCACCCCTGCCGCAACGGAAGCAACCGACTGTTGTTATGGCGAGGTGAGCATTGTTCGCGAAACCCAGCAGTTCGCTACAACTTCGAATTGAAACCATGAAGTAGCTCTCTACAGCTCCAGTTACAATGCCAATAGCATACTCGATGCACTGCAGTGCAGCTTAGGCTGCGTTGAAATGGAAAATGCAAACACATTCTGCCTCAACATGTCTCGATCCTGCGTCGTTTAATTACACAGACTGAAAACTATTTGTTTCGTCAGTGCATAAAAAAAAATAACTCGCGTACCCGCCTCTTAAAGAAGACACCACAAGTCTCACATGAACACTTGACCTCCACTGGGGAACAATGGTATCTTAAATATGTGCAACACCACTAATGAATGGACCTTCGGCTTCTTGCTGGCTGCAGCGAACCGGTCCAAAAGGCATATTTCACTCAAATATTTGACCGGAGTAGCCTGTATCACTTCTTCAAACAGATTCATCATGTCCGTTTCTCAAGCGAGAAGCACCAGTAAATTGCTCTTGTGAGTTGAACATGTAAACCGGAAAGGGAATAAATATTGGTACATTTCTTTCTGTGTGCTGCAAAAAGCTGTGAACCTCAATCAGCTTTGCTTGAAGTTACCGCCACTTAAATTTAACCGGTGAAGAACGGCCTAATTTTGAGAACCAGTTAAAAAGCAAGTGATGCTAGCTGAATCTAAACTGCAGTGGGAGTTAAGTCCTCGTGTTACTGCCGAGGGTTTCTGTGATGAAATAGAAAAATTCGATATTATACCGTGGACTATTCATTGTGAGCAAACATGTTTTAGCGGGTTAAAATAAAGATCAATGTTGTAGAAGTTACATATAGTCAGCGTTTAATTGTAACACGCATATTGCACTATGGTGGGTATGGAATCTCAACTAGATTCTTATGTGCTGTGCTTTTGCGTCTACGCTTTTATTATTCACGTGAGCTACCACTGGAAAGTGTAGATCCGCGCATGAAAAAACCGTAATGGGCTGGTCTGAGCTCCCTCAGGTGGCACTATAGCGACGCCTTCGAGAAATGTATTGTCGTCTAGGAAATAAGCTCCTTGATTACATTTTTGCGAACGAAGACATAGTAAAATATGTATTTGAGAGGCCCGTCATAAGTATACAATCATTAGGAACGAGAGCGAACAAATGGAAACCCTGTAGAAGGGGTCCGGCCACCGCCCGAACTGCAGCAGACGACAGGCGCGAGTCCGTGCCCTGACGTCACGCGAGCGGCGCTCGCAGCGCCCCTCTAGGTCGTTCTCGGGGCTAATAGCATGTTGACCGGAAAAGTTACCGCGAATAATTTAGTAACAAACAGCGGTCCTTATCGCTCCACGGCGTATGCGTCTACATTTGTCGTGCTAATGTTTTTGCAGTGATTCAGGACAACATTAATTTGGGCTAGATGGTGCCTACTTGAATTAGAAAGGAACAGCGCCAATTAAGACGATCACGAGAGGTAGAACGACACAGGACAAGAGCCAACTTCATCTGTACCCGCCGTGGTTGCTCAGTGGCTATGGTGTTGGGCTGCTGAGCACGAGGTCGCGGGATCGAATCCCGGCCACGGCGGCCGCATTTCGATGGGGGCGAAATGCGAAAACACCCGTGTGCTTAGATTTAGGTGCACGTTAAAGAACCCCAGGTGGTCAAAATTTCCGGAGTCCTCCACTACGGCGTGCCTCATAATCAGAAAGTGGTTTTGGCACGTAAAACCCCAAATATTAAATATTATTAACTTCATCTGTCTCTTATTTACCGAAAAATCAGCGAATATAAAGAAAATCAGACATGCGCACAATAACCATAATGCATCATCTGCCATACCGTTCTAGATAGCACATTTCGCTCTTGAAGAGGGTCGTGGAAGTATGACTAACAGAGTTTTTTCCTCTCTTCTTTATATGGAATGCTTCCGAAACCTCACGTGCCTTTGTTTCCCTGCTTCTGCCAAGAATATTTATCTCTCGGAACCGTGGTGCACACTTCTTGCAGTATAGGCATTGTTTTCGTGGCGAATGTTCTGCCGCTCGGTCTCACGCACACTCTAAGAAAAAAGAGAGTAAAAAGTGAGTCACGGCAACTTGACTCTCTTTTTTCTTCCGAAGACCCACTTTTGCGCGAGTAGAGTCAGAAAGAAGAGTCAACATTCCCGCATGGGTCGTTTGACTCTCAATAGCACGCTAAGAGTCATGGAAGATCGCCATTCCTCTGAGTCTGGCGAGAGAAAGATTTTAATGCAGGAGAAGAAATACCAGATAAACTCTTCTGTTTTAGGCAGGCCCTCGGGTTCCTGTCCTGGTTGTAATGCCGTGTATCATTCTTTCATCCTTGTCATGTTCTGCAATTACTTCGAACTCTATATATTGATTTTCCTTGACCATGTTTGTTGATACCTCACACGCTTAAGCGATAGCTGGATTCCCATGATAAGGAAAACTTGGATATGTCACACTGGATTCTGACCATAAGTAAATCTAAAAAAAAGTATTGGCTACTAAAGAGAGCACAGCAAAGAGATAAGTTCAGTAGGTGCAGTCAACAGTGTCGATTGTAAATGTAATTCCGCGACTTAAACTAAATTTTGAAGATTTAAGTTCCAAAATCAATATCTTGTTATGAGGCGCACGGTAATGGAAAGCTGCAGGTTTATTTTTAGCAGCTCGGGTTATTTAACGTGTACGGGATGCACGGTTACGCGCGTTTTCGCATTCTGCCCCCGTTGGAATGTGACTGCCGCGGTTGTGGTTGGACCCGTCGCGTCGAGCTCAGGAGCGCAACACCAAAGCCACTGGGCTACCGCAGTGCGTTGCGTTCCGCGGCTAGAAACAAATATTAGCGTACGCAACACTGCTTTGGAACCCCCTAGAAACATAAAAACAAAAATACAGCAGTTTCGCCCCAATGCTGCATGAACCACTGCACGAACTATTGCCCGAACCAAGGTTCGTTGTTTCATCGGCTGAATAAACTGCAGTAAACATTCGCTTACTCCTTAAATTAGGAAGCACTGGCTCACGCGCGTACGTGCAAACAACAGATCTCACTTAATGACGGCGAACACTCGCTGTCACAGCGTTGGCGTGACGAAGGGCGCGAACAGAGCGGACCGAACGCTTCTGCTGCCTCTTCCGTCAAAGCGTCTCCGCAAAATTGCGTTATCTGAGCGCCCCCCCCCTCCCCCCAGCTTTGCGTCCATCGCAAATTATCACCAAAACAGAGCGAGGGTGGCGCAAGACCGGGCTAGAGAAACGGCTAGAGGAGGAGAAGCGCGCTAAACTAGCGCATCCCTCTCCCGGCTTGCGCGCGTTTTATCACGTGACCTCCTATAGATACTTGGGGCGCCCATCGAGCCCGGCTCAGCCTCAAAAACTTCCTTTAACGCGCACAGCCAACGGCGCGGGATAGGATCTTATCGCACTTGACTTTATACGAAAGCTCACGGTAACACCGACAGATATATTTCGACGGTTGTGTCCATATAATTGCTATCGCAAAATTCGCAATAAATAGAAATTTTCACTAAAGACCAACCACGCTGCTTCTCCATGCCGTGAGAGAGCGGTGAACGATAGTTCTAGAAAATGTGTTGCTAAATCTCCGCCAAATGACTACGCTCGCATTTGGTGACAACGGCACACAGTCGCAAGAACTTGTGGAGGAAATACCGGAGTTCTGGCAGCTTCAGGTGCACTAGATCATTCAGTAACATGGGCGGCTTTGTAGTTCTACCTCACATCAGAGCAAACTGCACTTGACAGAAATAAAGGGCAGCCGCACCGTTATAGCTAAGCAAATCAAGGACAATTACGCCGCGTCTTCACACTTCGAGCATGCTCCGACAGCCCCCCGATAGATATTTCAAACGTAACCACGCTCGGACGGGCAAATTTTGCTTCTGCCAAGTGAACGTAGCGGGCATTTCAACACGCGTGTTAAATTCATGGCTGTTTCATTCGTGAACATTACTTAAGTGACGTAAAATTATCAGTGAGCAAAACAGTTTTTATTTCAACGCGAGGAAACAAAACCGAAACTAGCGCAACTGTTTTGCTCAGTTGTGCAGATACAAAATGATCCAAAGCCGAAGCCGTCAATAGCATGACGCCATTTTAAAGTTGCGCTGTATTACAGTGTACTAGAATAGGGGCAGTGTGTTCAGGAAGCGCTCGCCGCTGAGGCGCTTCATGTAGACAGCACGAGATGGCGCTGTAGGAACATGGGCTGTACGGAACGTACGGCGCAGTGCCAGCGCTGCACGCTGATATTTTGATAATCGTTTTCTGTTGCAATCAAATAGACGTGAAAATGCTCGGCGGATGCTAGGATGCATCCCCGAAACTCGCTACATATAAGAGATGAATGATATGTGCACTCCTAGCGCATCTCAACGCCCATTAGACGCATTTATTAACCTGACAGCAAAGATTTTGCAGACACAGAAGTAATGGCGTAAAGCCGTTAAATTTGTTTTGAGCCACGTTGCCACGTAACCAGGAATTATTCGAACAGAAAAGTCGGCTGCAAATAACGCCGTAGTAAAGGACATCGAATTGATTTAAACAAGCTCGGATTCTAGGTGCACACATTTTCTTTTGCGGTTCTCATTCATAAAAAAGCGGCCGCGGCATCCGCGACCCAACGTCAAGCGCTTAGTTCCTCAGCCGCTGTTGTAGAAGAGAAGGCAAAACAACATGTACGTACATAGCCCAAAGCCAAAGAGCTTCCCTGCTTGGCATTTACCTTCTTTCGCGATAAACAATTGTCCCTCGTTCTGTTTCGCGAGCCCCCTGCAACTACATAAGTTTATTCGTGATTTTTTTTTATTTACATCATGAAGTATTCCTGAACGTCAGGCTCATGTGCGAGTATGAGACACACCGACATCCTACATTTCTATAAAAGGAATAAAACAGGTAGGAAAGGCGCTAAGTAAAAGGCATCTCTGCAAAACTACACACAGTATGCCAAAACACAGAAAAACAGTGCAAGTACATTCCTACCCAAACAATGGAGACCTACAGCGGAATTAATATGCGCATATAAATTACTTCATTCATTTTTAATTATATTAACAAAATTAGCTTTTTGAATGCCCCAGAAAAAGTTGTGCATTCAGATGAAAAAGACAAAGAAGGGTCAGCATACATATGTTGCACCAGCCTGCTAAGAACAGTATCGCTAACTTTAAAGTGCAATTTCTTTTTTCGTCATGCTTCTCTTCACTGATTAACACTTTTTACGTAAAAGTGCAGCCTTGTTAGGACATAAAAACGCACAACTGCTGATGTGAAATCATCAGCATGTAATTTGCAGCATATATGGCATAGCCAAATTTAAAGCTTTCACTAGAATCATGACATCAACTATGCTGTCGCTGCAAAGCTCCTCTTTGCGGAAGAAGGTTGTGAATATATTCCCTCAAGTTTCTTTAGTGCTTCGAAAAGCAACTTGGACGGATACAGCAATCCTCCCCTGTCACAAATTTCGTGAACTTTGAGACTGCTACTGACACTAGAGTTCTGCAAAAGAAGAGAGCGGCAGTCCTCACATTTCTTGCGAGCAAAAAATTTCTTCGCGACATACCCTGCCATATATAACGGATGAGGCGGTCACCGCTCCTTTCCTCCACATAAGCCCGGTGCTCTGCCGGAGTATTGTTTAGCCTTTGCTCTAGCAGCGTAAGATTTCCAGCTTCAACGAACGCAACAATTGTGGCGCAACGTCCCCTTCCTTGTCAGAATTATCAAGTGAGTGAAGTAGCGATACCAAGTGTTTGCTGACCTTTGTGTTCCCTGTTTGCATTGCCTTCGCCAAGATATAAAAAGGCAATTCACAACAATTAAAAATTGAGGCGGCGTTGGGTGATCGTTGGATCCGCACGACTACTCCCCCCTCACAAGAAGTTCTCCAACTTTTATTGGCTTAGTCTAGATGTCAATAGGTATTTAAAACCCTCTCCTTCCAAGTATTCTAACAGAGCCAAAGTGCTGCACAATGTCGCACGGAGCTCATCTGCCGTCGACTGGCTCAAGCCGCAAAGTCCTTTTGCAATGGAAAGCATATTTAACGCCAGCGAACAGGGACAGAAGGAAGACGACACCAGAATGCGCTAACTTCAACAACTTGATTTTCAGGAAACGCCCACATATTTAACCCATGCACAGTTAAATAGGCGGGTGTTTCCTGACAATCAAGTTAAAGTTAGCGCATTGTGGTGTCGTCTCCCTTCTGTCCTTGTTCGCTGGCGCTAAATATGCTTTCCAAGTCAGTCTACCAACACGCCCAGCAATCATTTGCAATCATGCAATCATTTTGCATGTGACTCCCAACGAGACAGTGAACTCGAGAAATTCCTTCAGAGCCCTTCAGAGCAAGCACATATATGGCAAGCACGCCGCAACTGGCCGCAACACCACAGAACGCAACACACGGAGAACGCGTCCGTACAGCCCGTGCGACTGCAGCGCCGCCGCATACATCCGGGACCTGTCTACACTCCCGGCTTCAAAGCGATGCGTGGCGCGCTGCGCCGTCTGAACGCACTGCCCCTATCTAGTACACTGTAGCTGTATCACGCGCGAGTGCGTTGTCGTTGAGTGGTTCTGAAATCGCTGCGCTAGGGGCGACTGCAACCAAGCGTTGCGGCAAGTTACGGTGGGAGCTTCTGTCCGTGCTGTGTGATTGCGACGAGGGGACCGCCGCCAGCAGCAGCGTATCGCCGATTTCGTCTTTCGGTTTGCACTGCATCTTTCATTGTGATATGGGAGATCGCAACGGACAGAGACGATCAGATGCATACGAACCACTACCAGCGGGGACCTGTGACCTGTGCCATATTTCTCTTAACGTCTCAGGTAAGCATATCAGCTTTTGTTCCGAGTTTACAAACGGCGCGGACTCGGCCCTTCCGGTATGGCTACATTTTGCGCCACGTTTCTCTTGGCAGTTCACAGACGTTTCTTGGGCATGCGTGCGCGTATGTATGCGAAAATACTACTGGCAGACGGAAGCCTCAGGAGAGCATCTGAAATTATTGCAAAGCTGTACTGCCAGGAGAAACACCGTTCTTAACGACTCCGGTGACGAGTGGCCTGTCGCATCGAAAAATCCGTATATCAAGTACTGCGTAACTTGAAGTGTAGATACAATACTAGCACCAGTGTGACTTTCGCTGGCGAAGACAGGTAGTCGAAAAGACAGCTTGTGTATTCTGAAGATTTACTAGCGCTTTAGGTATATTACCGCGAATAATAAAAGCGCTACAACGCTGTATGGCAGTGTCAGGCGATGTGGCAGCACAGATATCTTAAGAGCGGTAAAGCGGCTGCATGCACAAGCGAACAGACACAGCGCTTTAAAAGCGCTGAAACAGAAAAAAATTTATGTGCATTTGGCTGTAAGTAGAAAACACAAAACACGTTAGCTGACAATCTAAGCCGATGTATAATGTTATTATTTTTTATGTAATCTTTATTTTCATGGTGGTAAATATTTAAAAGCATGAATTTGCTGCAACCTTTATATAGTAAAACCTACAAGGCGTACAAAACCTGGCTGTGTTATGCACAGAAGTTGTGGTATTCCTACTGGATTTTTTATTTTGAGTCCGGTGTTTTATGAAAAAGAGGGTCTTTTTATTTGTAGTCTTATGTTAATGCAGATATTTGGCAAGCAGAAATGAATTGATTGCAAAGTGGTACCTCCTGGTGATCTGCATATAAACCCAAGTTTATCTTGTCTTGGCTATTGTAATGTGCATATAACAATTTTAAGTATATACTGCTGTAGTTGGCTTAGTCACTGTCGCGTATTTTGTAAAAGTAGAAGGCTATGATTATTTTACTGTTTTCATGCAGAAATACCTTTCTTTCTTGTACCAAGAAACGCTCACAGCATTGAATGAAATGAAGTGTGGTGTATTATTCTACTAATTTAATAAAGGAAATTTCGTCTGCACTGCATCAGAGATTAGTTTACTTTCTTTTACTAAACAATGCGTTATCTCCTCTGCTACTGCTGTTCTGTGTATTTTTGTAATTTTGAAATGTACTTTATTTTAGGTATTCAAGAAATGCCAACATCCAGAAGACGCCATCTTATCCAGCACGTTATGGGTGAGACAGATCGTAGCAGGCATTTTCGCATATCTCATTAGCATATGATGCTATTTGTTGTAATTTTTGTGTCCACTTTCCTGGCCTTTATTCATTTCAGCATTATTGTGCAAAGGGTAATACTTTTACATCGAGATAGAGTAATCGTCCAAAGGAGAAACATGGCTGGAGGTGACGGCACACATAAGCCTCCTTTGTTCGTATCTCTATGTTGCGCAGTTACTCTGTCATTGTCTACCAACAAGCCCAAGTTCTTCATCAGCTACATTTACTAATTCTCCGTTATTACAATTTCATTGATACAACATTGAAAGTACAGAGGTGCACAGGAAGACAGAGACTTGAAATGATGAAGAGGCGTAGAACAAGGAGCATCGCTGGAGCCAATGTTTCGACAAAGAGAAGGAGATAAGTTTTCTTGTCAAAACATTAGCTCCAGTAAAATTTCTTGTTCTATCACTATTTATGATTAAAAGACAGCATTATTGCTCTTGCTGAAGTATTATGCATTATGGAATAAAAATTAGCAGGGTTAAATGTCAGGAATGTGAAATTTCTTCTGTATTTTAATGCTACAGCGAAAGCCAGAAAAACAAGATGTAGAGAACCACATTGTTATTTGTCACTACCCAGTTGGGCCAGCTTCATCAGAGCATGCACTTTGTTGCATTATCGACCACTGGAATTCATTAATTGAATTGCTTCGTGATTACTTATATTTAGAGATGCTGAACTTGTTTTAATGCAGCTTAACATAGTGCGTGTAAAAAATATACAATGACATTTTAAGAGGCTTGCAGTTGACTAGCAGATCATTTGATGGTATGAGCTCGGGTTTCCACTGAGCTAGCTTCCATGCACAAATCGGATGCACATTCTTTTTTTTTCATTGCTTGGATTTTCATAAGCATAAGTACCATTTCTTCTTTGTCGATGTTCTAGTTGTGTTGTAGGACCTAACTGTTTACATTTATTTGTATTGGTATCCATGTTACACAGACAGCTGAATTTTTCTTGTAAATTGTGACATGTTAGGACTAAGAGCATTTGTGCAAATTTGCTGCAGGTACACTCTGGTGGCTCCCGCCCTTGCATCCTACCACCACTGTGTCCTGACTACGTCCACTAGAGAGTTCGAAGCCTTTGGCAGCTCCTGCTGTCCTGCCACCACCGTGTCCTGACTACGTCCACTAGGGAGTTGGCAGCCTTCGTGATGATGCCAAGCAGGCTGGAAGCCGACAGAAAGATTAAGGTAAATACATGTGATTAAGTGGCAACTTTTTGAGTGAAGTGGCTTGTAGCCACTCAGCAATGAAAGAGTTAACTTCAAAGCAGTTTAGACTCCCTGCTATCTGTGCAGGGATGCTCAAGTCCACGCAGTTTGCCTTAGCCGCCAAAAGGCTATGTGGATTACACGAAATGCGCTGCAAATTTTGAAACCAGTAGGAGACCACTTGTACAATTTTTTTTCTTGCTTAACAAAAAACTGCTCTGATAAAGCTTTAGCAATCTAAAAACAATACAGTGTACACTCATACATGGTAGTGGGCATAAATTTACTAGGACTGCCTCAATAGTAAGTATGCCGATAAACACCAAAACTGACTTTTTTTGCTAGTTCATCCTCATCTCTGTGCACTGCTGCATAATTTATGTTCCTGAAACCAGTTTTTGCATGCAGCACAACTCCTAAATATGTGGATTACATAAATTTGCAGCTTTTGCTGTAAGCCAGATTCATGAAAATAAAGTTAATAGGCCATTTTGTCCATTTTTAATGACCCATAATAAACTGAGCAGTGGCTAATAAGCAGTTCAATTTTTGGTGTAAGGCCTCTCTTTATTGTCCTGAAAAATTTGGCCCCCTTAATGAAGGAACCAATTTTTCTGCTATGCCTTTTATGATGCATAGATTGGTGCATTACACAAAATCTCACTTAGTGCTTGCGCCAGTAAAAAAACTTTTTAAGTTAAGTATTTCTTGAAATTAACATTTGCGCTATATTGAAGGGCCTCCAGTTTTTCAAAAAAAATTTCAAGTGGTCGTGTGCCAGGTTGGTACAGCTCGCATGGAATAGCCTACTTACACAAATAGGGAGGGCCATGCCCTCCGTGGTTGCTCAGTGGCTATGTTGGGCTGCTGAGCACGAGGTCGTGTGATCGAACCCCGGCCACGGCGGCCGCATTTCGATAGGGTTGAAATGCGAAAACACCCGTGTACTTGGATTTAGGTGCACATTAAAGAACCCCAGGCGGTCGAACTTTCCGGAGTCCTCCACTACGGCGTGCCTCATGATCAGAAAGTGGTTTTAGCAAGTAAAACCCCATAATTTTAAGTTTTTTTAGGGAGGGCAAAGTAAACTTGACTTTATGTTAAGATACCATTATTGATCTACAAAAGACAAAATGAAACATTCCATCCTATAAGCAGCTCTTCACACTCATTTACACTTTTGCACATTTTTATACCTGAAGTCTGGTGGCTTGTGTCTGTTTTCATTATCTGCTATGTGCCGATGGTAAACTTCAGGTTTGCCCTATGGTGAAGAATATTGTGGTGCTTATAGATATCGATCTATGTTTTTCAGGTTGCCTCGAAATTTTACCAAAGCCGTACCACACACTCGGGCAAGGCCTTTTTGCAAATGGCGTATAACCAGGCTCAACGCATGAGTGTCGAGTGAGTCTGGAGATCAAGGCAACCTGCTGTGCAACCAGCACGCAACCTTTGGTTGCCCCTCTAGATGTTCCACCTATTTCACAGCTGCACCTCCGCCGCAACTTATCCAAACAGCATCACCAACTGTGGTCACTCATCGAACCATGGATGAATGTTGGGGTGGAGTGATTTGAAGAGACATTCTATTTGTCTCTTCAAATTCTTAGCAAATACTTGTGTTATTATAATTAATATGTGTCTTTAGTGCCGAGTTTTTAATGGTTCCTTTCTATTAGAATTCTCACCATCGATTCCTGGTATTATAATGTATGTCTTTATGTCCAGTTTTTCGTAGTTGTTTCGTACTTGTGTATGTAATTGATAGGTTCATACTTGTTATACAGAAGGCTAAAATGCAAACTTACAGCATTTTTTTCTTTCTTTTGATAATCTACAGCACTGCAAAGGGTTCAAGAAATGTAACCTAACGTGGGCTCTTGTGCAGGAAAAATTTAAGAGCAATATAGAGTACTTATTTCAAACACCCATAATTCTTGGAAAAGTCAAGAATATAGGAGCACAAAAAAGAAAACATTAAACTAGAGAAACATGAGTTCCCCTCATAAGTCTGATAATAATGCGACTTCCTTTCACTGCAAAGATACCAGTAATGTACTCGCATACAAGGTTTCAAACAAGAAAGCTATGATGCCCTTGGCATTTCTCAGTGCCTATTTGCCACACTGACGAATGTCAAAGGCATCGTAGGTTTCATGCACACATTGGTTGTGTTACACTTTTGAGTATTGCATTTCTCAAACACAAAGGTTTACAGCAGTGCTTTAAATAGCAAGTGCATTTCCCAATTTATTAGTACAAGAGTAACAGTACAGATCATGTAAAAATTATTTTACAGACTATATGTCCATGGATGCACGCTTCTGATGACATAGCAGTGACGTGTTCGTGGGATGAATGTCTTTATTTCAGATTTAAATATTGGCTTCCAGGTCTGGGTTAGTCTCCTACACTGAGTAGTCTAGGTCAGAGCCCATTTACTAGAGAAAGTGAATTAAACTAGGAATTATAAACATGAAAAGATCTTGTTTAGGACACCAATAAGACAATCAGCAAGGTTCTTTGGTTATTCATTTCCAAATTTGTGAGGATATATTTTATGACTGGTTTCAATATTGTGAAAACAAATATTTCTTTATTGTCACACTAGAGTTGGCTGCCCCCATTTGTATACAACCCCTTTACAGGCTAAAAATTCAGTGTTACCCTATTTACTCGCATAATGATCGCACTTTTTTGTAAAAAAAATTGACGCAAATTCAGGGGTGCGATCATTACGCTGGTTAAATTTCCCGCAAAAAGAAAAAAATATATTATCTGGCATTTACTACGGGATGACAACAGGTCAACAAATAGGCGGCTGCTGCTGTATGTAGTGCAGGACACGAAAAAAATGGTGGCCGGCAGAGCAAGCCGAACGCGCTGTTTGCGTTTTTCTTCTCGTGAGTACATTACAGTGCATTCAAACAGTTTCTTCCATATTAGTAATGAATAACATCGGCGAGTTTGCGGCAATAGCATAGCCATGCCCACTTTGAGGGGACAAAGATGGGCGCGCTTAGCTCTGCCAGTGACATAGGAACACATGGTGGGCATGCTGTGGAAACTGCGGCATTTGTCTTCACCACTATCCTAATGTGGCACGTTTCCGCTAAGGGTGTGCGAATATCTTAGCTGCGTTACAAACGTCGGTGAATGAATAGGGTACACTTCTAACGTATCAGTGTAAACGTGGCTGCTATCATTGCCGCTCGCGATTTGTTGCGTGCCCACAAGTGCAGATGAGAAGAATCGAAAGACGCCTTTTTTGTTGTTTTTGTTGACCACAACCATTATAAAGCCTACACATAATAAAGGAAAGTTTGGTTGTAGCTTTTTTTTGTCGTAGAAGTGCAGAAAGTGATGAAAGGAATGAAATGGGGCATCTGCTTAAGAAAGTTTTTTGCATGCAGTCTGCTTGGTTTGTCTTGAAGAGTCGTTCGCATAGCAGTCGACAGATGGTAAGCGCGATCATTATTAGCTCGATTTGGCACATGACACATCACTGCGGCAAGTTCGGGGTGAAATCGTTGCATGGGAAATTTAAAAAATCGAATTTTGACGACAAAATTTAGGAGTGCGATCATTACGCAAGTGCAATCATTATGCGAGTAAATACGGTAATAGGCTGTTTTTGGTTTCGTGCACTCTATGTTAAGGGATGCAAATGGTGACATACAACAGAATGCAAAAATGACTAATGAATTCAAGCAGGGCATGGGGCTTTTTAGGCAGATGCGTGCGTGTGCTATTTATAAAGCTCCCCATGGTATGCCTGAAGGCATTTTCTAACACTTTGGTAGAATACACTGACACCCCCTTATTAACTCTTCGAAACAACTTTTATATATTTGTACTAGAGATTTGAATATACTGTCATTCATAAAGTGTTTTATTAGATTTGAATTGTCATTTATTTTTGTGTAGCTGCTGTTTTTCAGTTATGTCCTACACAGTGGCAAAATATTTTTGTGGGCACTTTCCTGTGTATAAAATTTTCAGAAATAGCTTCATGCTGTATCTTATTTAGCTACTCGTATACTGCAAAGTGGTGATACCTATCCAAATGGCTTGTGCAATTACTGGAACTATGCAAAAATATATTAGGCCGCATTAAATAATTTTACAGATTGCAATTTCAATTAGACATCAGCATTCTGCATATCTTGAAGAGTACGTATGCCAAATTTCGAAGTATAGGACAACTATAAGTGCATAAGGTTATTCTCATGCTATTGTGAGAAAATGTTTTTGAAGTATATTCAATAGTTTTTTTTCACAATAGCATGAGAAGTATGCAAGATTAGTAGGCAGGCCTCTCTGCCTGCCTACTAATTTTGCATACTTCTAGTAACTTTACATGCTCTTTGAATAGATATCGGCACTTTGCAGTCTACAAAGAGCTGAGGTAGCTACAGCACACTGCTTTTTGTGAAAATTTACACAAGAAAGTGCCCGCAAAGATCAGTGTATTTTCCCATTGTGTAGGACATAACTCAAGAAGCAGCTAAAGAAATACTGACATATATGACATCTGCATGAAGAACTCTACAATTTGCTCTCTTTTCAAGCCTCTAGCACGAATAATAAGACTGTTTCGAGTAATATTCAATCAGCAAAACATGCCCCTTGCTATAGTGACCTACAACCTAGAAACGCAAATTGAACGCAAGTCTTTTTGTTGAAGCGACTCTGGGCTGTCTTCCCAAGGGCTTCTGTTAAACACTGAAATTTCCTGCATTTACCAGAAGTGCAATACTCAAATGTTTGTGTATGTGCAATTGGTACTGGCAAACTAACAGAAAAAAAGGCAGTTCTGTGAAATGAAGAATTGACTATAACTTTGTTCAACATTTACATTTTGACTCCATATCTTTGTTTTGTGCTTTGTACTGAGTGTTTCAGCAGTGACTGCCGCTAAAAATTGAAGATAACTGCTTCATGACAATGCGACAATTTTCGCTAACAGAAATTTATAGCACTGGCAGGCATTATAATTACCGTACTCAATAACGTCTAGTTTGTAAGAACTCAGACTAGCACCAGTTTCGAGATACACAACCCAAAAAGACATGATCAGGAAGGTTTATGTTCCACACAGAATTGTCCCATAAAGCTTACAAAATGTTTTGTGGCTAAGTAATATCTGCAACAGCAAAGCATGTTCCCCCAAGTATGGCGATAAATATTTCAGAGCTGTCAGTCTGAGGACTCCTACAAACTAACAATACCTTCAGCACTGACTAGCCTCAATAATAGGAGGTCAGCCATTTTGCTGAAATTAATAAAACTTCAATTATTGTGATCTTGTTTACGAAAACATTTGCAATTGTAATTCAGTTCTAGTATCTGTCACTTTTGTAAATATTTTCCAATTAGTTTTTCAGACTACAATTTTTGGTAATAGAGGTATTCATTGCAGAAAGATCTAGTACATGGCACTTAATAATAAAGGTACTGGTCATCGTAGACTTTCTGTTGCACAGCTGTTTCTTGAAATCTGAAAGGATGTACCCGCCTCCTTATGTTAGCTAGAAACGGAAATCTGTAAGTATGTTTTGTTTAAAATACAGCTGATCAACCCGATAGTTAGGCTGCTTGCCAAATATAAATTATAACGATAATAGTGAAGGACCATAATAACAGAGTGATGCTGACTCATAACTATGCCCAGCTACATCCACGCAGCTGTGCCATACAATGTGCATGTGTTCAGAAGAGCCAAATGCCCCAGAGAGAAAGCAACAGTAACTCATTGTTTGTCATCTTGTTCAAGCAGATTATGCGCTAGCTGTAATTTATGCTCAGTAAATACATAAATCAGTCATGTCAGGTGTCTTACTTAAGGTTGCAAGTTCGAAGTTCTTGTAATCTTGCTTGTTTTTATTTTGTTTTCTTTGTGAGAATGAGTCACTTGGTTGCCTTCGCACATATTCTCAAAACTGTTTCATCACTGGGAATCAGGAAATTTAATTTGCATATGAAATTCCCAGTTACTAATATGGGAGGCTTTGAGCTTAATTCTCTTATCTTTTATATGTGTATCTACCAAGTAGTCTTATCGTTCATTGAAATATATCCATGTAATGCAGAGAGGGCACCCAAATTATAAATATCTCTTCTTGCTTTCTACCCTGCTCTGGTGTTTTCAAAACCTAGCATTGGTGCAATGGCCTGTCTGCAGAAAAGTAGTAAAGTGGCTAAATTTAAAGGTCAACAACATAATTAAGATACAAAGCAAAAATAAAAGTTCGCAATTGTCCCCCATAACGAGAGTTCTGCTTAGAATTAAAAAAAAATTGACATCCTGCTGTGGTGTGAGAATTGCTTTGGGTTCCAAGGGGACTACGTAGCACCTGTACTAGTGTATACAAAGCAAAAAAAAGATCACTCCAGATGGGAGCGGCAGTGGGAAGTCAAGCACAGATGCTTTATTTCACGCACCATTAATGTGGTTTATCATCTGCTCCTGTTGTATGGGAATGCATACATTGGGAAGACAATCCTTTGCGCCATTGTTACCTTAGCGGGACACCAGAGAAAGGTAGAAATCGAGAACAGGTATTCACACTTGGTTGCCCACAGTGTGTTATTTGGATGTGTTTCACTCTACAAAAGACTACTGTGGTAGGTAATCATAATGACAAAGACAAAAGAATTAAAAGAGGTATGTGTCTGTCATCCGTCCGTGACCTCCAGTGTTTATAGAAACACTTCTTTGTGTATATGTGCCAAGCCGTAGGGAGGCTTTACGTAACTCAGTCATGCTTGCTAAGCTAAAGATTGGAATAAGGAAAATCACAAGAACATTGTATGAGTGATTTATAAATGGCACCTAAAGTAACTTATTCATGTATGTCCTGAGGATAGATTACAGCCAGTGCATAATGTGCTCTTACAGGATGACTTGTGATGAGAAAAGAAGCCTTCCTCACATCTTCCTCTTTGTTTCTTTTGGATCTTTGTGCACTATGTGTATTGTTACAGCTGCGTGCATGCAGCTGGGTATAGTTTGTTTATGTGTTCTGCTTCCCCTCTTGTACTCGTCATTCATGCGCTATCTTTGCCGTAACAAAATACAGCTGCCTGTGCTACTTATTTTGTCAACGTGTTTGGATTATAGAAAGTTTTGTATTAGCGGTTATTTCTACCTGTGAAATTGTCTGTGTCAGCTATTTTACTTAGTCTTGCAAAAGTATGCTTCTCAACATAAATAAATGATCAGTGTAAGTGTTGCTGTATTTATTTTTGTAATTTTGTCAGTTATGAGGTTTTTATACACTGCTGCATGTTGTATGACAGAATAAAATTGATGCACAACTTTTTAATGTGGTGTTTTTCAGATCAATTTTCATCACGCTAACATGCACAAATTGTGTGGGAAAAAGTGCCAACAAGAGTACCACAAGGTAAGACAGCTGTTTTTACTATTAGACTGGACTATCAATTGCCAACCAGTTGTTTGCAGCAAGCATAGCGTAATGCATAGGTAATGCGCACTTCCTTCTTTCAGCGGCCGCACATGTTCAGCTGCACGGTCATTCACGCAGCTAACCGTTTGGCCCACATAGGTTTTACCGCAGGTCAAAGGTACTTCATATACCACACCGGTGCAGAAATTTACAAACTGCTTTCCATGTTTTTTGGTGCAGCTGCTCCTCGTAACCCCGACCGCGTCGCGAGCGAGGGTACGAGGAACAGCTGCACCAAAAAACATGGAAAGCAGTTTGTAAAGTCCTGCAACAGCGTGGTATATGAAATACCTTTGACCTGCGGTAAAACCTATGTGGGCCAAACGGGTAGCTGCGTGAATGACCGTGCAGCTGAACATGTGCGGCCGCTGAAAGAAGGAAGTGCGCATCTTTCGCAACATTGCGCAACTGCACTGCGTGAGACCGAGCGGCAGAACATTCGCCACGAAAACAATGCCTATACTGCAAGAAGTGTGAACCACGGTTCCGAGAGATAAATATGCTTGGCAGAAGCAGGGAAACAAAGGCACGCGAGGTTTAGAAGCATTCCACATAAAGGAGACAGAAAGAAACTGTATTAGCTATACTTCCGTGACCCTCTTCAAAAGCGAAATGTCCTATCTAGAACGGTTTGGCAGATGATGCATTATGGTTATTGTGCGTATGTCTGTGATTTCCCTTATATTTGCAGATTTTTCGGTGAATAAAAGATAGATGAAGTTGGCGCTTGTCCTGTGTCTCTCTCCCTCTCGTGACCGTCTTAGTTGGCGCTGTTCCTTCCTAATTCAAGTTTCCAGTGAACTTATGCAGTGTGTCTGGGAAGTGTCCCTTCAAGTCTTGGTACTTCTAATTTAATGATGTACTGTATATAGTCATTGAGAACCAAAAAATAAAATGTTATACGCATACGCCGTCCGTATCTAACATTTGAATAGATTAGCCGGAAAATTAGGGTTGCTTATTTCTTTGGCGTCAAGCAGTTTTGTATGTCTCAAACGGCTGTATTTTTCCCGCACATGTCTTTTTGTCACAGACCTGATTGTGTAGGAAAATTCTACGGGTGATCGGGGTGTCGGTTCTCAGCCAAAGGTAATGCTTGAGCTTGAAACAAGGAGCTTTAGTTTTCCAATTAACCTGGCATTTACATTAGCAGAACAAGGTTACAAGGCTGCGAGCGTACTCCCACTGGCTCGGGTTCCTTTCGTTGATGAAAGGCAGGTGCGCTAAGTTTTTATGAGTGGAACTAGTGCTGAATTCTTGGGTTGTCATCGACTGTAGGTTTCAAGAACTACTAAAGATTATAACCTGGAATTAAGGGCTACGAGGCCAGCCTTCACAAGAATTACTTTCTTTTTCTCGCAAATTTCGTGTCCTGTAAATATTTGTGACTGACTGCACGACTCACACTGCTGCCTTAAGGTATAGAGAGAGTGTGGCACAGTGCGTCAGCTAGTGCACGAAACCTATATTCTGCTCGAAACGCGGAACATTCAGCGCCAATTGGGCAAATAAGTGCTACAACTCTTGCAGAAACATGTCGCCAAGCGTACCTTAGCGTCGCACGTTCGCGCAGCCTGAGCTACACGTGCTTTCACCCTACTGCGTCGCTTTAGGCAGACGAGAGGTACACGGGTCTCCTTTGAAACGGGCGGTGAAAAATATTCACATAGACTGCTCGATCTAATCAGGTTTTACCTATCGCAGTCTAGCATTTTGCCTATCTCTCCCTCATCTGTTCTTTCTTCATTAAGCTATAGATGGCGCGCTCAGGCTCAGCACGCCACCTTTTAGCTTTCGCCCCACTGCGCCGTTTTCGGGAGCCGGGAGGCATACGGGGAAGAGAGTATTACCGAGGCAAAGTAAAACGGGGAAATGAACAAGCAGGATTCACGGCTCTCTCGCTTTATGCGCGGATACTCGGAATGTCGGGGCTACGAAGCTGCGCGTTGATGGCACTCCTCCCTCTCGGGGGTCACGCGTTCCTTTGGCGAAAGCAGGGGTCGTCTATACGCGAGCCAACCGCGGGAGACAAAGGAATTGCCGTGGCGGCACGGGTGGGGGATTCCCCATGGGGATTTGGCTCAGGCTTTGGCTCTCCGCCCACCGACGCCGGAAAAGCCACGGTTGACGCCCGCTGCTCTTTGGGCCCGGAGGCCGCCTCGCCACATCGCCTCGTTTCTTGCGTGCTTGCCGGCAGGGGGCGCTGCATCGCTACGGTGGGCGCTCTGTGGCCGTCTTTATTTAACGAGTTGGTATTTGTATAAACTTTCCTTCGCCGTGTCACGTGCCAGAGCTCAAGAGGAAAGCTAGGAGGGGAGCTACGCACTTATAACGCACCGTGTCAGATGATGACGTTGTTTTTGGCCAGCGCCTCTGGCGGCGTGCCAGCTCGCCTGCCCTCTTTCAAAAGGCTTAGCGAGGAGCCGCTCGACAACGACGCGAAGCAAGAACGAGAGCTGCTGTTCAAAAAGGCTCATCGCAGTGACGGACGGAGCGCGCGGCAAATGTCGTCTGTCGCATTCCGAGTTCAATAAGGAGAGATCACTCGACTGTTTCTGTAGAACTGTATCTCACCCCACTACTTTGAAGATTAAAAAGCGCGCTGGCCCATTAATTCTTCTTTTCCGTCTCTCTGCGGAAGAGTCCGCCACCGTGCTTTTAATTTAGACATTTGACCGTTGAAATGACTCGGAGATCACACATTCTTGTTAAATGTCATCCAGTATAAGAAATAGTTCGCGACTCCGTGGCCGCCTTTTGAGCAGACCAAGCGAAGCATGCGATAGAGTGAGTGGACGAGCACAAGTGCTCAGCGTGACATGCCTGGAGCCCATTGGTGCAACGGCAGACCCTTGCGCGCTCTAGATAGAAACGCATCGATTTATGCGCATGCGTAAACTGTCTACGGCGCCGTCGGCTCCTGCAGTAGGTTTGATCAGCTTAGATCGCAAGCCACTGGCTCCACTGTTTTGTTCCTTCAAAAAGGAGTAAGGCAAATACACGCACAGTCGCGAGAAGAAGTTTGAGGACCTAAGGTGCCGCGATTTCTTTTGTTCACAGCCTGGGCATTCCGGCTGAAATCAAGAGCGCACGCTTACGTGCGCTCGTTTGACCAATGCAGTGTATTAAACCAATTTTTTACTGATGCCGTGGTCTCCAAACTATTGCTCGGGAGTGTACAAAAATTTAACGCAATTGACGCGCTCTCTTATTAAATACCGCGTAAACGCGCACAAAGGCCGCGCTCCCCGCTTGGGAGCTCAAAATTTGGAAACAAATTCAAAGCGAGAAGCCGTTACGTTCGGTGCACTGCTGCTGCCGCGCGCGCGCGTATCAGCAAATTTCCGGACGCCGCGCTGCTGCTGGATGCGGGCGAGAGGTGCGTCCGGCTCCTCCGTGTTCCTCCATCGCAGCGCTCAAGTCGCCGGCACCATCTTCTCTTTGTGCGGTTAGTTTTCGCAGCCGACCCAACTAGCTCCTTCGGTTCATCAGTCAGCTTTCAAGGGCCGTTCACCAGGTCTGGCCATTTCGGGCTGACAAGCGCAGTGCATACAGTGCGCAATAATGATCGCGTCTGCGAAGTATTACTTACCTATACGCGGTGCGGAATGAGCTTAAATTTCGAACCGAGCGCCGTTTGCCCTTCTCCTCGCGGGCGTCGCGCCCCCAGCCGGAGAGTTGTCACCCATCGTGCAAGTGCGCCTACGTAGGCAGTGCTGTGACGTCTGCTCATAGTGACACGTGAAGGCGACATCAGCTATTTGTTTATTGTGTTGCTTAAATAGACAAATTAAAGCTTAGAGAAATAATGAAGCACACAAACGAAACATCTGCGTGTTGTTGTTTCACTTCGTACCAAGAGCGATGTACTTCCGTTTCGTCTGCTTGTTCTCACGTCGTGCAGTCGCGAGCGCAGACAACGAAACTGTCTCGCTTTCTACCGTGTCGCAGCGCCGCGATCGTCCTCTCTCCCACGCCCGCCTCCTTGCTCGTGATTGTGGCACTGGTCGGGGGTTCTCGTGCAGAGCGCGCCCGCTGCGCGAAACGCGAAAACGCGCGCGCGCGAGACAGAGAGAGAATGAAAGAGGAGCCGCGACCCGTGACGTGTTCGTCACGCGATCCTCCGGCTCCGGTATGGCTTGCGGAGGCTAGACGGGGCAAGTGGAGAGGGTGTCTATGTTAACGGTGACGCTCGCGTCCCGAAATCACACGTTCGAGCCACTTCAAATATTTTTATCTCTACTGCATTTCGACGAGGCCAAGTGCAAGAACGCCCGTGTCCCGTGCATTGGGGGTACGTTAAAGACCCCTTGGCGGTCGTAATTAACCTGGAGTTCCCCACTACGGGCGCGCCTCATAATCGAATCGTGGCTTCGGCGCGTAAATCTCTGGAATTCATCCATTTTTATCTTAGCTATTAATCAACTAATTTAAAAGTTGTTGTGGTAGGACACTCCTTAGTGGGCACGTACCAATTTCCAGCGTTCAAGCGAAATTTCCCATGTTGCCAGGTGAGGGGCCCTCTAAGAGTCAGAAAAGAAAAAGAAAAAAAGAAAGAACGGAGATACCGCGATGGATGACACAGAAGATGACTTCACGAATGTGCTGGGTAACTGAGTGTGAGCAACATTGGCAGCGATAGCGAAGACGAGTCGCCAAGTGCTCGGCGTGCAGGAATGACTTTATTAATTTAACATGAAAAAATAGCATTCGATTTTATGGTGGTGGGTAATCACGAGGGATTACGGTGGATTTCATACTCGTCGTCAGAAAAATTAGGCCTGTGACCCGGTCCCTTACGTGCGGCCCTTACGCACGTAGGTTGCGGCCATCCTTACGCGAGTCTGTACGGTATATGCGTGGCGCTGCACCAGCCATATCATGTCGAAAGAAGTTATACGCAAGCCAATTGGCGAAACAGCGCAAGTTTAGCGAAACATGGTTACAGTGCTAGGGAAGATAAGCCCAAGCGTTTAATGCGCGCGACTGGTGATGGAGTCGCTGAACCATCCTGTGCATTCCGTGTTTCTGTGCTCGTCCTCCTTATTGCTGCAACAATGTTTCACAACGCCAGTGACCGACTCGTGCAGCTTTCAGCAACAGTAACAGTGCTGTTAGGCGCCATTTAAACCCGGTATGCCAACTGCTCTCACGAGTGAAAGACAGACGGAGGCTTCCTCGCTGCGGCTGGGCGTGCGTGCTGGTACGTTTCACCTCCGGCGCGCGGTATAGCCGGCGCGGATGCAACGGACGCCGGGCTTCGTTCAAAGCGGCGGACATTTTGGCCCGTTCAGCGCTGCCGCAACGCCTCCCGCCAAGCGCGTCCAGGCATGTTTCAATGCCACGTGTCTTCGTGTGTGTGTGTGAGTGTGTGTGCATGTTGGTGCCCACGCTTGTCAAAGCGCGGCAGCCGGGGAAAGGAGCTCCCCAACTGTGAAGCGAGGAGGTCTGACCGGCGCCGGCCCGGCGGATGCGTCACTTCTTGTCTCAACGTGTCCATGCGCCGCCGTCACGTGCGCCTCTATCGAGGCGTTCCTTCTTGCCCTCGACTCCGAGAGTATAAAAGCAGCTGCCCCCGGACGCCAAGAGAGAGGCTTCGCTTTCTTCCGTCGAGTAACGTGGTCTCCCGTCTCTCCACTTCGGTCGACCTGACCGGCCGCTCTTTTGCGATGCTATAATAAAAAAGTTGTTCTGTTAGCAGTCGACTCATCCTTTGCCAGGACCTTCGGATGCTTCCAGCTGTGCCCCAGGCCGCCAGGCCAACGCTACCCTTGGAACTTGCGACCCAGATGCAACAGTGCCCACGTGGCGCTCTGTGTGTCTGTGTAAGACAGATGTTTCAGAATCTGTCGAAGTTTATAGGTCACTTTAAGAGGACACCTATGAGCACCTTCACACAATAGTGCAACTTCCAAACACGTATTTATCTCGGTATCCATAGGCATAGGTAGCGCAAAACGGGGTCCGCCTAGAGAGCTGGGGTGCCAGTATGCCGCCGGCTACTTCGTTTCATTCGTGGGAAAAAACATAAACTTGCCTAAAAAAAGTAATTATAACGAGTCCTTTTAGCACGCACAAACACTAACACACAGACGCACATGCCATACGTGCACTTGCTTTTCCTCTGAATAAATTTGAATTGAAATCTACACCACGGCCGCTGGTGGCCAGCTCCGAGCAACGGCGTTACGAGACACGAAACGTCGCCCGTGCGAGCGGTGCGCGCGAACTCAACGAGAGACGCGAACGACCCCTGTCGGTGCCGTCTTTGCTCGAGCAGTAATCGCGTATACTGCTCCGTCTCCACGGAGATCGGTCTTTCCTGCCCCTCGCACCACGGGTGCAGTTTACAGCCCGCGGTTGTGTTTAAGTCCTCTCGTGGGAAATCGGAGATGCAGGCCTCGGTAGATCTCACCAACGGCTGTAATCTTTGCTGCGAGTTCGCAGTGGCTGCCCCCCTCCAGGCGACCTCGCAGCGAAGTGTCTTTTCTCTCTCTCGCTCCAACTTCTTCCAAAGCCGTGGCCCGAGTGGACGCACGCTCTGCAGATCATTGCGTATTCACCAGGCGTGTCGTTATCAGCGGGGCGAATATTACTACAAATATGAACTGTCACTGGTCATGATCCGGTTGTTGAGGCCGTCGCGTACACGCACTGCTGGTCTCATGAATTGTTAGCTAATCGCGGAGGGAATGAGTCTTCCAATATTTTCTGCGCACTAGGCACGTCTGGCATTTTTTACACAAATGTGTTCTTCAATTATTCATAATTAAACAAACGTTAAAGATTAGCCCACACGTTACACGTAACATAGCCCACAGTTCCACTAAATGTGAGCTTGCTGTCGTGTATAGGACTTTCTACAATTTATTTTTCTACGGGACGTGTGATTAACTTAGACAGATCAAATACTTGTACGCCACCGACAACGCTTTTCCTAATTCAAGGAAATATAAACAACTTGCTTCGCATAGTCCACCGAGGTGACAGGGAAAACCAACTACACACCTCGTGTAATGCATTAAAAGTGGGAAAAAGCGAGAGTTCAGTAATTATTTTCAAGACCTATAATTAGCGTAGAGACTTAAAACCTAGCGCCGCACATTGTACGGCACTGATCCTCTCTAAATATGAAATTGCTTTTGTTTTCGTCCTTTATAGTTGGTGCAGAATCTTTGCAAGTGTTCTCTCTGCGGGCAACTTTACACCAACTGGACTCGAGACCGTTCACCGAGTCAAAGATACTCGGACCGTGGCCACACCCGTCACTGGCTCGAAAAGCGATTCGTGCACTAGTGCAGTACTTCAAGTGCACCGGCTTAAGAGACCGTTTATAGTGTCCTTGCGTATGGTATTCCTCCTACACGTACTCAGTGCTTACTGTCTCCATTCCTTCCTCTTTCTATTTCCCTTTCACCCACCCGCAGTGTAGGGTAGCAAACCGGATGCTGTTCTAGTTGACCTCCCTGCCTTTCCTATCCCAGTTTTCTCTCTCTCTCTCTCTTTGCAAGTGTTTCTCTAAACAGCCCTGTAACGAGGGTTTAGCAATCGTCATTTAGCCCCTAATTAACCCACACACTTCAAAATGTGCCTGCATATCAGCCCTAACATGCCCACATTTCATAAAAATGTTAACTATGGGAATGATCTAGCTTTCCCGGAGAACCGTCAAAACAGTCATATAACATTTTTTGAGCGCTTCTAGTCGCACTGACAGCTTCGGCGTAAAGGAAGCAATGTCTCTCTCTCTCTCTCTCTGTTGTTTCCCACGCTGTCCTTTGCATTACGGCTTCAAATCCTTGTTTTCAAGTTTACAGTGTTATCTACAGCCTTCATTCAAAACCTCAACGTTTGAAGAGAGGTAATAGCTCCAATGCTATGCCGGAGATATTAGCCTGGCTGGTGGCCTCGATTACTACTCCAGGAGCGGCGTGATAGTTACGGTATACTCGCAGGTAATCACATAAACACACAAAAATGCTCATACACTCACGAAATCATACAATAGAATATCTGTATTCATAAAGTTTCGTTGAGGCCTGTGGACATCAGACACACCGGCAGCGCTTTCATGGCGAGTAACGCGCGGCCGCTGCTTTGCTAAGGGCCGAAAAATGTGCCGCAGTTCCAAGTTCGAGTCCCACTGCAAGTGTAACGTCGCCCTCAGAAACACAAGGCAAACAGCGGCAGCACAGGGCGTATTGCTAGCCCTGAGGACCGTTACACAAAGAGCACATTGGCGAGTCTGTCCGTTGACTTTTGCCCTTGAAGTAGTTTGCGTAGGCTACGTTACGGTAAACTTGCGTAAGACAAAAGAATGCACGTGCTTAAATTTCTTGATGGCTGCATTATTGGAACGCGAATGCTGCATCGACCTTTTGTCAAAGCTTTCTCGATCGCATCGCACATTTTGCTTTGCTTCACTCTTCCCACTGTCCCGTGCGCTGTCGACAATATAAGTTAATAAGCGAGGCTAGCCGAACGCCTTTGCTTAAAAAACGCACGAAAGTTGGCGTGGCGTGCTAGAGAAGCATAAAGAGAGGTGCCCCTGTGCTTGACCCTCTACTTTATGCGAAAGGCAAACATAAAAGGAACCCTTCGTGAAAAAGTAAACGGAAGTGCGCTTTCCCCACGAATAACGCGAAGGACTCCGGGCAACCAGAGCCCACACGTCCTTCAGCGGAGCCGTTTTATTATTCCCCGTAGCCTTCAACCCACGACACGCTCAATTGTCATCACAAAGAAAGTTACTCGTCGCCCGTCCCAGCTGTCCGAAAAGTATAATAGAAGGATAAACGAAACACACAAGGCCAAGGGAAACGTAAACATGGCGGTCAGAGAACCACGGGGCAAAATACTACACCATAAATTCCACGTGCTTCCGCTACGTGGCGCTCGCTTCCTCCTCACTTTCTTCCGCGGTCATTTGCTCGAGTCGTGGAAATGACGGCTGGCGAAAAGAACTCGGAGGAAAAATAAGCAAATAAAACAAGGCAAATTGGCCCAATGTTTCCTTTGTTCTTCTTGCGTTTCCTGCCCAACTCGGCGGGAGTCGTCGAGTGGTGCCCGTCATGTATTTCGCGCCTTTCTTCCTCATTCCCGTCAATGCCTCGCCCGAGACACGTCGCGCAGTGTTACTCTAGCGGAACGAAAACAACGTTAGGCCGACTTCTCTCCCAACCCCCTTCCGGCGCAAGTTAAAGCGTGCCTCCCCCAATCTTTTTTCTTTTCACTTATATTTTTGTAGGTTCCGTACCTTTCTACACATACGCAACGGCTCTATTTTCCTACTTGTTGCGTTATGGTTATTTTTTACCCGCATAGCTTTCCAAGTCTGTGCTGATAGAACTAGAAAACAGCCACGTAAGCCGATGACAGACACTCCCGTTTCCAATTTCCATACGCTCGTTTTGCGCAAGTTTCATTGTTTGCTTCACTCGGCATTCCACTCCGCCCATTTTGTTTTACGCCCGTCGATATGATTTCCCAGCGCAGTGGCTCGATCGTGCGTGAGGGGCGCCAGCGTCTCGACCAATGAGCCGGCGAGGGCAGCGAGAAAGAATGCACAGAGCTGGAGGAAAGAAAACTACGAAAGCGTAGGGAAGCGCGGTGCACTTCTCTCGCGGGAAATTAGGCTCGTTGGCACTTGGCACGAGTTTCGGAATCGCTATCGTCGACACGGCAGCTTCTCCTTTTCTTTTTTCTTTTGCTCAGCTCTCATCCCCCACCATAGACGGGCGCCTGATTCTAAGGTTGCGTCTTTGGCTGTGTTGTGCGCTGTAAGACGGTGGGTTGTTGGCTTTCTGGTTATTATTACTTTTTGCGTTGCTCCCGTCCTATTCGTGGACTTCCTAGTTCACGAAGGCTAGTAGAAAACTGCCCCTTTTCGTTCGTACTATATACTGCACCCACACGCTCTAGCACTTCCGCTTCATAAACCTTTTTGTATACGTTCGACGCTTCACTGGCCTTAGCAATCCAAATGCACAATGCCAATATTTTTGCAAGCTTTGATATTACATGTTTCGTGTATTTCATTTCTCAATTTAACTTTCCACTGCATCTCTCCGTTTAAACGTTCTGCGTACTTTCTTTTCTTCACCGAGGATCGCGCGGACAGCCGCTGTTTTTACGCTACGACAGTCTCCATTCTCAGCTTTTCTTTAATTCCATTTTCATTCCATTTATAACTGAAGATGTTTTTGTGTATGTGCTTATCGCACTGAGAATTGTTTTTCAGCCTTTAAACATTTCGTTTTCTTTGAGTAATGACACTTTTTCAGCCGACTCCAACTAAACTTACTATTAATATGCTAGTCAAGAAGGAACATTGCAGTTTTTACGTCTTACTCGTTGGTTCACATAAAATGTCATGCTCCTTCCCACCACTTTACTTTTCCTGTGCTGGATTACTGTGTTCCCAATACGAAAAAAACTCGGCGTCATTCTATTCTCAGATGCCTTTCCCAGCTTTATGCTAACCGATTCTGCTTTTACAGGGTCTGTCAACCACACTTCATCCATACTTCTGGGAAGGGAAGCACTTTGCATCCGCCGCGGTAGCCGAGAAGCTATGGCGCTGCGCTTGGCTGAGCTCGACATCGCGGGTTCGATCCTGTCCTCGGCTGCCGCATTTTTGTGGGGCGGACTGAAAAAGCACTCGCGTACGTCAAACATACACTGATGTGTCATTAATATGATCCGTGTGGTTTTTCTTAATGTGATAAGCCTCGAACAGTTTATCTCTTCAGTACTGAATTGCAGTTTGTTGGCATGGCGTTGTGTTGATCACGTAACCGCTGCACGCATGCGCATTAGGCGGTCTTCTTGCTTTGTTCTGGTTTCAAATAAATCAGAGTTAGCTCTCGCCCTGTCCACTGTCTCCTTACTCAGCCCTTTTGTTTCATTGATCGCGCTCAAATGTTTCGTGTCCCCAACTGGCCCTGTTTCACTCTCGTAGGTATTTGAGACGCACGTGGTGTCGCGCCAGAGCCCTACGGCGGCGTCAGAGTTGCGTGGCGTCTTTTCGCCGCTTGGGCTGACGGTTCCCAGCCGCGTAAATGTCGCTGAAATCAGCATCGCGTCTTTGGCGAGATTTGTTGAAATTTACTCTGCTTAATTGCAGGACTAACACGCGTTTCGATACCATGTAATCGAACTTGCAAACATATTTTGACTACACTGCGCATATGGCGCTAAATGGCTGCAGCTTCTGCGGCAAGCTAGTTTGGTTCAGAAATCAAATTGTCCGAAAATATTATTCAGCAATTTTTATCCTTCATTTCTGGTTGTGCACGTGACAAGGAGCAGCTGGTGCCAGATAATGCCGCCACCATAATCTTCAACTTATATCAACAAATAGATACTGTATGACTATTATGAAAGTGTTAGTGTACCAATGAACTCAAAGGTCAAATTCATTAGAGTTTGCACTCACTCACTCACTCACTCGCTCGCTCGCTCACTCACTCACTCACTCACTCACTCACTCACTCACTCACTCACTCACTCACTCACTCACTCACTCACTCACTCACTCACTCACTCACTCACTCACTCACTCACTCACTCACTCACTCACTCACTCACTCACTCACTCACTCACTCACTCACTCACTCACTCACTCACTCACTCACTCACTCACTCACTCACTCACTCACTCACTCACTCACTCACTCACTCACTCACTCACTCACTCACTCACTCACTCACTCACTCACTCACTCACTCACTCACTCACTCACTCACTCACTCACTCACTCACTCACTCACTCACTCACTCACTCACTCACTCACTCACTCACTCACTCACTCACTCACTCACTCACTCACTCACTCACTCACTCACTCACTCACTCACTCACTCACTCACTCACTCACTCACTCACTCACTCAAAGCTACTTAACAGAAGACAAGCTGCTTTGTACCGTATGCTTCGTGCCTTCCAAACATTTCGGTGACAATATGCGATTGCTTAGCCTGAATAAAAGCAAACTGTAGCGCACAGCAGTAGAAATACGCCACCTGTTAGTCACCTAAAGACCAAAGAGAAATTAGTGGAAGGCTTTCGAAACACACCGCGAAAAGAAAAACGTGTCAAAAGCTTTAAAGATTCTTGCTCAACGCGATAACCGGTGATGGGCTCCAGCGTTCTGCGCGTGAGCAACGACACGTGAAGAAACGTTTTGGTCTGCATACTGATGAGCCTTCGTAAGTGGCCAGGCGCAGGAAGTGCTGCCGACACCACACCACTCTCACTTGCTTCATCTGCGGCAATACATCGCTATACTCTTTATCTTCTCGCCCCTGGAGCGAGTTCTTCGCCCCTTTGCGCTGCTGCGTTGATGGAGTGCCCCTCATTTGCCAGCGACAGGTCTTGTCTCGCGCGCTAAGAAGCTTCTTGGGAATACGCCCGCTTTCCCTTACTTCGCTGCTCCATTTTTCGCCCACGCATTTCCGACAGCTCGCTTTCGATCTCTACGAGGGATTAATTTGTGATATCGGCTGGGCGCGCTCTTGAAGTATCTTGGTGGGAATTTTAGTTTGGGCGCAGAAAGCACGAATTCATCACAAAAGGAGAAGAGAAAAGACCACCCGACACGCTCGAGTGCTTCGATAAAAAGGAGCGGTGATGGAAAAAAAAAACATATCTGCACTTTAAGTAAGGGTGTTGTCCCTTAGGTACAGTTGGAGTGTCTCTTGTTTAATAATAGCCGCAATTCTGTGTGAAGGTCGCGGGATCGAATCCCGGCCTCTGCGGCCGCATTTCGATGGGGGCGTAATGCGAAAACACCCGTGTACTTAGATTTAGGTGCACGTTAAAGAACCCCAGGTGGTCGAAATTTCTGGAGTCCTCCACTATGGCGTGCCTCATAATCAGAAAGTGGTTTTAGCACGCAAAACCCCATAGTTAAATAAATTAATTCTGTGTGTCTCGACCCGTCCTCGCATTCCGCTTACCGCCCAAATGTCTCAAGATGTGACGCAATACAGATTTATTTGTCGGCCGCAAGATAGAGTAGCTTACGCTAATTAATACAGCCAGCTCATTGTAATCAGCCAATCACCTATGTGCACTTGGGGAAGATCTGAGGATCAAACGTCTATGGCCGCGTTGTGGAGATATTGACTACGCCAGACTCCCTGGTGGGCCTTGAGCAGACTGAACGATTGGTCTTTTACCGATGTTAAGGTTTTGGAAGCCAGGCCTCACCAACACAGAACGAGAAGGATAAAGGCAATCGAGGGGCTCTATTCTTTGTTGGTTATAAACCTACGAAGCTATAAAAGAGGAGATAGAGAGAGAGGGATGATCCTTAGAAAAAACTGGAGCCCCGCCTGGCGGCGCGCTTAGTCAGCTACTTCAGGTGAAACGCGAGAAAAACGAAATCATACACACAGGACATACAACGTATAAGGCACACATAACACAACACAGAACGATAAAGAACATCATGTCTTCAGAATTAGCAAGATAAGTTTCGAGTATCGGCGAGAAACAAGTGCACCGACGATTACGATATTCTTTAATGCGAATTTTGAGCGCAGCAGTTTGTGGTGTTTTGAATTCGCGATATATTGTGACAAAGAATTTGATATTGAACGGCAGGGTCCTCTCGGCAGCGGCGCTGAGGCTCTACTCGGGCAGCTCGTTTAGCAGCAGTTTGGCAGACGAAGCATTTCCACTGGTTACACCAGCCATTGTTCGGAAAGAAAGCGTGAACACGGGAACGCGTGGCTCGCGTGGAGCGCATTCTCTAGCGGCAGCGGTGCAGGCGAAGTAGCGCATGCGCAGTGGGTCCGAAGCCCAGGCTAGCGCGTTGTTTGCGTATATGGTATCGGTGGGTGCTCTCGGCCCATGTCTGGGCGCCGCCGTGGAGCACGTCTCGTGGAGGTACTCGGATTTCCTGTTCACCCTTTCGCCAGAAAGCCCCTTAAACTTCATAAAGTAGTGCCACGCTTTGAAGAATGCCGCCTCCTCCTTGAACGCTCTGGCCGAAGCCGACGCCGCGTCGCTATTGGCCTAATGGCATCACATGGCCACTTGCGCCGGCTTCGTTTGTTTATAGTCACGCTTCAGTGCCATTATTGCTCGAGAAGTGGCGCTTGTTGGCGCCTTTCCTTCCATTTCTATTCTGTGTTGTTTTGATTTCGTGAACGCCTTGAAGAATGTTTTGTAACAAGTGCGACGTCGCTTCACCTCATTTTCTGTGACCATGACCTGCTGCGCGTTCGGATGCCAATATAGATTTAGCAAAGGCAAGAATCTGTTCGCGATACCGTCCGGTAAGCGCGACGGGTTAAGAAGCACATGGCTTCACCGAATCGGGAGGGAGAACTTCCGACCAACTTCGTCCACGCGGCTGTGCGAGGTAAGTTGTGAGTCTCTCAGAGTATAGTATGTGCCAGGCTAGCGTATTGTGCTGCGGGCAATAGCATAGTACACATTGAACAGTTCGCTGTGCATGTTGTCATTTGTGCGCACGCTTTAACACGAATTTTACGCAATGTCTGCTTTGTTTGTATACGCACTACGTGGCCGTGTTGGTCGTATTTGGCGCGCTTAATCGTTTTGTACGCCAACCGGCTTGAGTTCGCAGGCACGCGAGGTTGTGTGCGATAACATGGTTACGAAAATTTTAAGATTCAGCGCAGTCCTTTTGACAAAATTTCAATCTCGATCATGAAAGCGCCTCAGGAGAGCAACTCTCAGCCTATTGTGGTTACTTACTAGCCTTCTTTAGCTAGAATAGCTTTTTTTTCCTCATTTGTTCGTGTTCCTCGTTGGCGGTCCCCCGGTGGATTTGCGATACAGAGGCACCGATGAAAAGCGTGCCTGCTCTCCCGAAACCGTGTTACGCGGGGCGTTCGTCGCTGAGTGACAGCATCATAGGTAATTGAGACGTATGTGCTAATTCGCGTGAGCTTTAATGTGTGCGAAGCGTAAGATGCGGCGGTGGAGCACTCGCAAAGAAAACGTGCGGTCGCCCGCCTGTTCCCTGGCTGGTTTAGGCGTCGTTCGTGCTTAGTCGTTTGCTCGTTCGTTCGCACGCTCGTTCGTTAAGTCGTTCGTTTAGTCGTTTGCTCGTTCGTTTAGTTCGCGCGCTCGTATAGTCGTTCACTTGCTTGTTCATTCCACTATTAGCTTCTACAGTCACTATGCCTAATTGAGACGCGCTTGCTGTAGGACTCTTAGGCTGATGCGTTTATTTACGCATTGAGACAACAAATGGTGCACGTGGACTCAGGACTGCAAAGGCAAATCTGTAATGCATCTATGGTGAAAATAAACTGTTAACTTGCAACTCGAATGCCGTTTCATATCATTTTGACCTATAGATAAAACACCATTTCACCTGCCGCGATTTCGGCCGCGTCATAGCGGGGGGATGCTTTGCGCGATCATGACTTCACTATATAGTCATGTCTCACAAATGTTACTTCGGAGCGAGCGCAGCCGTCCTCAATGCATGCACCTCATTACAACTCAGTTCGCGTCAAGTACGTAACTTAGTAAACAGACGAACCAACGCACGATGAAGTGTTATTCGTGATGAGTCATAAACCCGAAAAAAATTACTGAAGCCCACAGTGGTCTTGTTTGAGATTTAGTCAAGCATTGTTATCGCGCTCCCGCTTCGCGCACGAATGCTAAAACCTTATTTTATTTGCTTGTGTACGCAGAGTCCTGACTCGATGATCGGCCGCGGTATTTCTGTCGACGTTGAGACACGAGAAACATAATAGTACCAGCGCCCACCTCTGAGCCTTTGCGCGCGCTTAGATTGGCAAGCACGCACGTTGGCGGCACTGTAGCTTGTAATACACTTTCAAACCTTCAGAGCAGTGATCTCCGTCAGCCTTTGTACGTCATAGCTGATACGCGCCGCGAATTCACATGGTAAGGGCGGCGCGGATTCTTTAGGCTGAGGGCTTGCTGGAAGTCAAGATGTTGTCATTCGATCGTAAACGTGTTATTTACAACCATTCGCAAGAAGATCTTGGGACACGCCCTTGACGAATGTTGCGTACCTAATTGTAGGACAGGCGATATATTCGCCGTCGTCAACGCACATCGTTAACTCGCCTTCAGGTACTTTTTAAGAAATAGTTATCAACAAATGAAACAAAAGCTGCCGTTACTGAATTTGTACAACCACCCGACTAGAAATTCTATGCTGTACACGAAGTTACGTGGAGCTGGAAAGCCAACGTGAACGCCTAAAGAGCACTGCCTTGCTATGTGTGCATGCACTCTGCGAAAGGTCGTCTGCTGCGCTCGAGCATCGTAGGCGGTGCCACGGTCGAGGAGGGAGCGTGAAAGAGAGGAGAAACGGGGAGGAGTGAAGGCGGAGGAGGAGAGTGTCACTTCTTTACGAAGTATTTCGCCATACTCTCCTGCTCTGCTTTCTTCCTCGTGTTTCCATTGCAACCTCCTCCTTGCGCTCTCTTCGCTCTCGCAGTCTCTCATCCCCAGCTGCGCTCCGCGTTCGCTGTTTTATCCTTCACTGTGCTCGTTCGCTCTACTACGTCGAGGGACGCCGGCGCTCAACGCAGGAACGGGTGCTTAAGAGCTGCGCTCTAAAAAAACCGGTCAAGAGAGTGATAGGGCCGTATGCGTTGCAGGCATAGGTAGCTGTACGAGAGGTGTTATGGAAGATAGACACGAGAAAAACGCTAGGCTGATAAGCATGAATAGAGCATGTATAGCTCAAGCAGGCCTAGGCTAGGTGAGGTCACCGCCCCGTTTCAAAGGGGATAGCAATGAATCACCACCATAGGCCACAGGGGCCTACGACAGTCAACCATTTTAACCGTTTACTACATTCATCTACACGGTATGTACTGAAATCATTGATGCTGTCATAGCATTGTACAGCCAGTACTGCAAAATCATACGAGTCATTCCGATTCACTGATCTTTGGCGCCGCTGTAGAAGCTGTGAATAGGACAGCAATATGGCGTACGTGACGTCACGAGAGTATTCTCGATATATAGATCTTCAATGGTTGCGTGTGTCAGTTCGTCTAAACATGGTCCCTTCGCCAGACTTCTTTTTTTCTTTCTGTGTATTTTGAGTTCATCGACATCCACTGGCAAATGTACAGACGGAGCAGAAATCGCACGGTGCAATGGAGATTAAAATCGACTGCGAAGCACACGCGTTTGCAGTCATTCCTGGAGTCCGTTCTTTTTTATTTCCTGGGTTTTAGTACTCTGAGCGCCGTGGCACATTCATAATTGGAATAATCTGCCAAGAAGCGATTATAATTTGACGGCAGAGGCTTAATAATGATTAACATTTTCTTATTTGTTATTTCCTTTAGCCTATTAGTCACCCAGATTTCGGAATAGCATATGGTTGGCTATGTATGAATTCCCCACTGTCAGCTCGACTGTCACTTAGCAAAGGAAGACAAGGAAGGAGATAGAAGCGTTTGGGTGCGAGCTAGTTGGTACGGGCTGTTTATTTTAAACAGCGTCCTCGCCACCCCCCCCCCCCCCCCCAGAAAAAAAAAAAGAACACACGGAAATGGAAGAGCACAAGACCAGCGCTGACTGCCAACAACACTTTTATCAAAGCCCGGAAAAAATATATACTATTCGCAACGAGCAGAAAGAGAGAAAGTAAGAAAGGGAAGGCGAGTCCTCAGCATTGAACTCCTGGTGCGCATTTGTCACAAATGTGAAACAATATAAATGTAAAATACCCAATGAGGACACAATCTAAACTGATTAACTTCTGAGAAACCTAAGTTCCTCATCACAAAGAGCTATAGAAGAGGACGAGGAGGAAGAGGAGAAGGAGAAACATTTATAAAAAAAAATGGCTGTGGCTTAGGTAAGGTTAAGCCCAGGATGCGAAGCATACTAGCCTTTATTTTAGTTGTTGAACCACTGTTAAGCCTGGTGAACTGCTGTTGCTTGGCTATATTTGGTTCGGCTAGACGAAGAAACAACTCATGCATTACTGCTTCGCCTTCAAGAGTGGAACGCGACAGCGTTCCCGTCGACCCGCCAAGGGGTGTAAGACAATGGGCTACAGGGCAGCGACTACGCGCCCCGCATTGGACGCGGTGAGCGTCCAGCAAAGCAGCGTTCGGCGCGGCAACGAAATGTGCGCCTGAGCAAGAGACGCATGCCTTAGGAACAGCTCGTTTCTAAGGCAACACCGCATTCACTAGAGGCGCTTTTGTACCGCTTTTAAGCATCGTACTCGTGGCTTAGTGGTAGCGTCTCCGTCCCACACTCCGGAGACCCTGGTTCGATTCCAACCCAGCCCGTCTTGCAAGAGTTGAGCCAAAGCCACTTCTCCTCTGTCGTGACGTCACGGTGTCACGTGGTTTCAAGGCGACACCGCCGCGCCTGAGGAGCTGGGTTGAGCTCTCGTAATATGCTTCGCATAAAAAAGACTGGACAAGCAGGTGTCTTTCTGCTTGTGCGGGAGGCGCCCTTAGTCCAGGGCTCCTGCGGCTCTTGCTGTCTCCCGGGCCTGCCGCACCAGTTGCTGCTGGTTACGAGGGTCCGAACTAGTCAGCACGGCTTCCCACTGCTCGGGTGTGGGGTTGCGTATTTGCGGGGCCGCCTTCACGTTGGGGCGCGCCCATGTGGTGTGATATTGTCACGTGGTAGTGACGGTGAAGAAAGAAGCAATAACACAGTAGCAATACTGTGAACGAGAAAACTAACTTTTATTGGGCGAACCTGTGCCCACAAAAACAGGCTACACTTATAGCACAACGATAGCGGCGAACACGGTCGGCGATCGTCGGAAAAACTGATCAGCGGGTCAAGCGCGTCGGCTTTTATAGATCAGTCGTCGAATGTTCCAGATTACCTGATGGGACCCGCGTGTCTTCCACAAAGTTCTACACCATTCATGTCACGCGATGAAATCTGATAACACAAGGTTCGGCGACAACAGACACGCGGATAGAAGCATCGATAACTTTCCAGAAACTTCGGATACATGCAAGCGCGTCCCGCGCTGCGCGATAAGATTTGTTAGGCGGTGAAACCTGGTCGCCCGATAAATATAAACACACGTGTCAATACCCCCCTCTTAAAAAGCATCGTCCCGATGCTACAAAGAGAGCGAAACACAAAGGGACACTTATTAAACATAAGTAACAAAACAACGAAAAGAAATAAAGTCCAAAGGTCAGTTACGCGAAGTCCCAAAGTTCGTCAACGCTGGTGGTACGGCTTGAGCCGCACAACGTGGACAATTTCAGGTCGTGAGCGGCGCCGCTGTAACAGCGAAATGCCGTCTGGCACGACCTCGTAGTCCAGTGCACCAATACGCCGGATGATCTTGTACGGTCCAAAATAGCGACGCAAAAGCTTCTCGCTCAGTCCTCGTCGGCGTATAGGGGTCCATACCCAAACACGGTCGCCGGGCTGGTACTCGACGAAGCGTCGTCGGAGATTGTAGTGTCGGCTGTCGGTCCTCTGCTGGTTCTTGATTCGCAGGCGGGCGAGCTGTCGGGCTTCTTCGGCGCGCTGGAGATAGGTAGCGACGTCAAGATTCTCTTCGTCCGTTACGTGCGGCAGCATGGCGTCGAGCGTCGTCGTCGGGCTCCTGCCGTAAACCAACTTGAACGGCGTGATCTGTGTTGTTTCTTTCACCGCCGTGTTATAAGCGAATGTTACGTACGGCAGGATGGCATCCCAGGTCTTGTGTTCGACGTCGACGTACATCGCTAGCATGTCGGCGAGGGTCTTATTCAGCCGCTCCGTAAGACCATTCGTCTGCGGGTGGTAAGCCGTTGTCCTCCTGTGCCTTGTCTGGCTGTATTTCAGAATGGCTTGGGTGAGCTCCGCTGTAAAGGCGATCGTCTCATTCGGCAGCTGCGCTCTTGTCTCCAGTAGAGCTTGGGCTCGTTCTTTTCGCACGACGCTTTGAAATGTTTTCAGGAAGCCGCTTCGGAAGAGGTCCCACGTCGTCAAGGTGGCTTCTCGATTCTCGAACCACGTCTTGGCGGCGTCCTCCAATGCGAAATAGACATGTCTTAGCTTGTCGTCGCTTGCCCAGTTGTTAAACGTAGCGACTCTCTCATACGTTTCCAGCCAGGTTTCCGGGTCCTCAAATGTGGAACCGCGGAACGTCGGTGGTTCCCTGGGCTGCTGCAGGACGATGGGGGACGCTGGGGCTGCCATTGCGGTTGCCTTGGCCACAATCTTCTTGGTCTTCTCAGGTAGAAGTCCGTGCTCCGGGGGCAGCTGTTGAAGACGGCGGCTTGCTCGGTGGTCCGGGATTACGTTGGTGTTCTGTTCGCGGTCTGGGCTGGGATCACGGCTTGTCGGGGGCGTCCTGTACATGGACGAAAAGCACCTCCACCAGATGTCACGTGGTAGTGACGGTGAAGAAAGAAGCAATAACACAGTAGCAATACTGCGAACGAGAAAACTAACTTTTATTGGGCGAACCTGTGCCCACAAAAACAGGCTACACTTATAGCACAACGATAGCGGCGAACACGGTCGGCGATCGTCGGAAAAACTGATCAGCGGGTCAAGCGCGTCGGCTTTTATAGATCAGTCGTCGAATGTTCCAGATTACCTGATGGGACCCGCGTGTCTTCCACAAAGTTCTACACCATTCATGTCACGCGATGAAATCTGATAACACAAGGTTCGGCGACAACAGACACGCGGATAGAAGCATCGATAACTTTCCAGAAACTTCGGATACATGCAAGCGCGTCCCGCGCTGCGCGATAAGATTTGTTAGGCGGTGAAACCTGGTCGCCCGATAAATATAAATACACGTGTCAATATAGGGAGGCGTAATCATTACAAAGGGGACATTTGTATGAATATAGTGTAGGGTGGATTGCATGTAGTCTGCTTAAATGTGGGTATGTATTGGTTTGTAGTTGTCTCCATGTTACGGCGTCTTCACGTGAGAGGGTCTTGTGTGCAGGTGGGTATTGTCGTCTGTTCAATCTGTGGTGTTGTAGTATGGCGTTGTATTGTAAAGGTACGGGCTCCATGGATGCGTCCGTATCCCTCTGTTGTGGCGCCCGGGAGGCATGAGCTCGGGCTACAGCGTGCGCACGCTGATTTCCACGGAGGGACTCGTGTCCTGGAGTCCACACTATTTCAACGTCCGGGAATTGGGAGGCTTGTTTGAGGAGTCGGTGGGCGATTGAAGATATTTGACCTCTCGCGTAGCTACGGCAAGCTGCCTGGGAGTCGGTAATAATTGTGATGTACTCGTTGGTCAGACTAGAGGTGATGGCCAAGGCGATGGCTGTCTCCTCCGCTACGAGGGCGCTGGCAGTGCGGACAGTCATCGAGACCACCTCTTGTAGGCTATAGTCGACAACGCTGGCCGTCATGGCTGCTTTCTGGGGGTACTGCGCGGCATCTGTGTATAGTGTGGTGGGGAGACTGCCATATCTTGTCTGTAGAGCTTTTGCGCGAGCTTGGCGACGATTGGCATGATGTTCCGGGTGCATGCTGCTGGGGATAGGGGCTACCTCGATGTGCTCTCAGAAGTTGGGGGCCAGATGGATTGCTTGTTCGTGGCCTTTGCTGTGTGTGGGGTAGCCTAGGCGCGCTAGGACTGTTCTTCCTGTTGGCATGAGGGCTAGTCGTTCTCGTTGGCTTGTGAGGATGGGCGTCTATAATTTCTCTTATAGTATTAGGGACTCCTAGGGCTTCAAGCTTGAGTGTCGCTGTTCTCGGGGGTAGGCCGCGGGCACTTGCTTGTAGGCTTTCCGAAGAAGTACGTCTAATTGATCTATCTCCTTGGGTGTGAGGGGCAAGTACGGGGCAGCGTAGGCAATGCGGCTGATTATCAGGGCCTGGACGAGCTGTATTATGTCGTCTTCTTTCAGTCCGTATTGTTTGGTGGTGATATGGCTGACCATTCGCATGATCTGGAAGGTGGTCTGCTTGAGACGTTGGATGGTGTATGTGCCTCCGCCGTCCTGTTGTATGTGGAGTCCGAGAATGCGGACGCGGTTTACTGTGGGTATTTCTTTCTCGTCGAGGGTGAGTGTAATGTTTGGTAGTTCATTGAGTTTTCTTCGGGATTTCTGTTGAACGACTAATAGTTCTGACTTCTCGGGGGAGCACCGGAGACCACTTGTTTTTGCATATTGCTGGACGACGTCAACCGCTTGTTGGGCGTCTTGTTTCTCTTCTTCGGAACCAGCGGTGGTCCAGATAGTGATGTCATCGGCGTATATTGCATGCCTGATTCTTGGTATTGCGTTGAGTTTGTCAGGTAATTTCATCATAGCAATATTGAAAAGGGTGGGTGATAGAACAGCACCTTGTGGGGTTCCTGTGTTACGGGTAGGTAACGTCGGGGTTCTGAGTGAGCCAATGCCTATTGTGGCCGTGCGGTTGCTTAGAAAGGCGCGTATATAATTGTAAGTATTACGACCACAGTTCGTGAGGCTTAGGTTTGTAAGGATGGTATGGTGAGCCACATTGTCGAAAGTGCCTTTGAGATCGAGTGCTAAAATCGCTCCGGTGTTGTGCGGTGAGATGTGTTCAAGGACTTGTTCCTTCAGCTGAAGAAGGATGTCGTGGGTAGAAAGGTGGGGCCGGAATCCGAACGTTGTTTCGGGAAAGAGATCGCTGGATTCTAGGTAAGGTTGAAGCCGTTTCAGAATGACATGTTCCAGAAGCTTGCCTAGGCATGAAGTCAGTGAAATTGGTCTCATATTTTCTAAGCTGGAGAGTTTGCCTGGCTTCGGAATGAGTATGATGTCCGCGTGCTTCCAGTCTGCTGGTAGTGTACCCGCTTCCCAGTGATAATTAAAGAGGTCAGTAAGAGATTGAATGGTGCCATCATCCAGATTGCGCAGGAGCTTGTTATTTATTTTGTCCTTGCCTGGGGTGGTGTTTCGTGTGAGTGCACGGAGTGCTTGTTGCACCTCAGTGATAGTGATCGGCTTGTCGAGGTCGTAATTGGCGCTCCCGCTGTAGGTTGGAGGTTGTCCTTGTGTGGGTTCGAAATCGCCTATGTACCGCGCCCGCAACTCCTCCAGGATTTCGTCATCAGAACCCGGATGGCTGTGGAGGATACGTTGGATTGTTTGCTGGCTAATTGCCTTGCTTTGTGTGGGGTCAAGAAGATGGCGTAGCAGCGACCATGTTTTGGCCGTGCTAAGATTACCCTGCAACTTGTTGCATAGTTGTCGCCAGTTGTGACGGGTGAGCTCCCCAGCATAAGATTCCGCGGTTGCCGCGAGTTTCGCTATACGTAGTTTCAATTTACGATTATGTTTTTGGCGCTTCCATCTCCTAACAAGGCCTCGACGTGCTTCCCAGAAGTGAAGAAGGTGTGGGTCTACGGCCGGTATGTCTGTGGTGAGTGTGATCTGTTTTGAATGTCAGGCTACGTCTTGATGGAGCTCTCGTACCCACTGCTCGAGATCCGTAATACCCGTTGAGGAGTCATCCGCTCGCTCTTTGCGAAAAGCTGTCCAATCTGTGAGTGTTGTCTTTTTTATCGGGTGGCGTGCATGCTAACGTTCAATGTGGTGGCAAGTATGCAGTGGTCACTGCCCAGAGTTTCCTCCGTATTGTGCCAGGCAGCTTGCTGTATCCCTTTAGTGAGGGTGAGGTCAGGGCATGTATCTCGGGAGACATTCTTTCCTAGGCGTGTGGGGTATGCGGGGTCTGTGAGGATGGTGAGACGGTGCTGCTGTATCATGCACTGGAGTGCAGTGCCTTTTGATGTGGCTGTCGTGTAGCCCCATGCCTGGTGAGCAGCGTTGAAGTCGCCTACAATCAGCAGACTATTATTTTTGGCTATGCCAATCGCTTTAGTGATCAAGTAGTCGAACTTGGCCTGCTTCTGCTTGGGTGGGCTGTATATATTTAGTATGAAAGGGCTCTTTCGGCCTCGTTGGAGCGGCAGGATCTCAATTAGGTTATGATCGACGTCACTGCCGTCTATTGTGTGTTGTGTGGTTGTGAGCGTTTTAGCTGTAAGTGTGGCCACGCGGCTTTCAGGCGTGGTGGTATGTGTGTTGTAGCCAGCTTGAGTTGGGTGTGTGCCTGTTTCCTGTAGTGCGATTACGCTTGGTGACGTTTTGGTGTTACTTATGTACTGTCTCAGTGATCCTTGCTTGCGTTTGTAGATGCGGCAATTCCATTGCCAGATTATGAGTGGATTTTCGTTCCTGTGGTTGGTTTTGCTATTCGTCCTGGCTGACGGGTGGATCGGCAGGGTGTCCCTGCTCTGCCTCCTGTTGTACTAGTGTACTGACTTTCTTGCATCGCTGATCTTTTGCGAGCCGCGTTTCTTCAATACCACTTGCCAGTTGCTGGATGCTTTGTTGCATTGCTAGAAGCTGCCGTTGCAGTACATCAACTTTCTCCTAGACTTGTGCGATTTCTGTTGGTTTTGCTGATTCCGCGAGAATCATGGGTTCAGAATGATCCGAAGATGATGCCATTGAGGGTGCGGTTATTGGTGTGGAATGCTGAGGGGCAGTACGAGTCGCGTATAGTCCTGCAATCTGCGTGCGAAGTTTGTTGTTTTCTTCATGAAGGCGTTTGTTTTCTTCTCTGATGGCCTTTAGTTCAGCTAGAATTTGCAGTTGAACATCAGTATTGTGTATGGGTGAAGAATTATGTGGAGTGGGTGCTGTGTGTAGACGTGATGAGAAGGTGTTGTCTTGGTGGACTGTGTGAGAGGGGAAAAGCCGTGCTGACCAGCTCACCGCTCGTGATCCCGGTACAGCAGGTCCGCTGAGGTTCCGGGTTGGTTCTGCGAGCAGCAGCGAGACCTGGAGCGGGAACGCTTCCGTTGCTGGTCTGTACGTGACCGAGACTTGGACCGTGAGTAGTCCCGGCGGCTGGTCCTTTGGGATGCTGAGGATGCCTTCTTCAGTCGATCAGGGCACTCCTTGGAAGCCGTAGGATGAGGCCCCTGGCATAAGGCGCACCGGGGGTGACAGGAATGGTCCTGAGTGGGGTTCCGTGTACCACACTGGCGGCATAGGTTTGCTTCTGGAGTTGGGCAAACATCGGTCTGGTGGCCGACTTGGTGGCAGATGCGGCAGAAATGCGTGGTTGGTCGGTATGGTTTGCATCGTACTTCACCGTTGTAGTATCGCACGTAGAAGGGTACAGCCTTGCCAGTGAATGTGATCACTGCTGCAGCGGTTTGTCCGAGCATACGGGCATGTAAGATTTCTCGGCCAGGTGCCTAGAGCCCGTTGAGGAGGACTTCTGCGGGAATGCCGTGAATGACCCCTTTGACGGAGCTGTCCGGTGCCGCTACGTATGCCGTGACTGCAAATTCTCGACCGCCCAGGTGAATTGTAGTGATGTGATGGATGCTCATAGCTAGCTCTTGGTTTGGTGTACTAGCAATAGCGATGTTTTTTACTGGGTCAATTCTTACAGTAAGGGTCCGTACGTGCTCAGTAGTGGGGTGCTGACATGCCAGCTTGATGCCTTCAATGACCTGTGGCGTGGTCCAGGTGGCAAGGTTGAGTCCCTCTCGGGGACGGATGATTACTTTGAGGTCGTTTAGAGGTTGCGGTGGGAGTCGTGGTTGTCGGGGAAACGATGGGTGTCGGGGTTGGAGGGGGGGATTGGTGGGAGTCGATTTTTTCTTCCGACCGTACTTAACAGTGAGCCAGTCTCCGCCGGCAGGTTCATCAAGAAGTGGGATTTGCGCGTGCTCGAGATTCATCTCGGTGCCATCACTGGTGGCCATTGGTGCACCGAACTGGGTCAAGGTCTTCGGCTAGACCGTACCCGTCGTTAGGCTTAGCTGGGCGGGCGCCTCTTGCGAAGTTCAGAGTCCCGTAATTCGTGGAGCAAGCGACTCACAGTATAGCCTTGGGTGTCCACGTGTTCCGCTCGACGTAAGGAGTCGATTGAGGCTGGTTGGGGCGGCGCTGACGTCAATTATCCAGGGTTCAGCGATGTAAAGGCGGAACCCGCATGCGGTGCAACCGTGCGCAGCCTCTTCTTCTTCTCTATAGAATAGGCGCTTACGCAAGTGGCTCCTAACTCGCAAATTGAAAAAGCCGCAACGATATCCCTGGCCATCTGATCGCTGTACCTTATCAGGACACGTGTGTCGTTTAGGCGGGGTGAGCAGCCACACTTTGCACAACGAACAGCAAGATTTTTACCAGTCTCAATCTTGACACAGTGCGCATCCTCACGTAAACGTTCATTAGGCAGCGTCCCGTTTGTCCTATGTAAGCGCAGCCGCAAGAGGCTGAAATGGCGTAAACTACTTTAGTATTGCAATCGACGGGCTTGGCGGTGTGTCACTTACTACTACACAGTCCAGGCGTTTGCCGGCTATCGTTGACTTTTTTTTCACAACCTTCCCAACTTCTTGAGCGGTAAACACCACCTTAACACTGGCGCGCGGCTTTCTTGATGCGGTGCGCCACACAATACACATACGCAATCGCCACGATCTTGGACATGTCCTTTACCACACCGCGCGGTTTCATCGGCAACCCTCTTGCAATAACACTTCCTTCGAGGATGACAGCAGTTGTGCTGGATAGCCACTTGCCATAAGCCGATGGACTTGGTTAGCAAAGCTGCCGGACATCAAGTAGGGCAAGAGCGAACGACAGCATTTGAGAGCCCCCAGGGATATGGAGCGCTTCACAACTTTTGAATGATTGGAAGTGTAGGGGAGAAGATGTTTTTTGGAAGGTGGGTCATATATGCAACACGTGTGCTCCTCCTGGAGGTGCAGTGCAAGGTCAAGGAATAGGATTTGGCCATTGTGGGGTATTCCCTTGTGAACGTCAACCCTCAAAAATGCTCTTGAGTTTTTCAAATACATGGTCGAACAGAGAAGTAGCTTCATTTGGGCGGGCGGAAAGGATCACCGAATAATCGACAACGTAACGAAACATTTTCATAGGACATGCTTTGCCGAGGTGATTGTTGACGCACTATGATAGTGTCCTTTTGGATCACCTCAGCACAGCATGTCCTGTGACTAGCCCAGCAGCGTGTACTTCTGGAAGTGAACATCGACCCCCTATTGTGGCACTGTCCATGATTTACATAAAACAGTCACTCTTTAACGCAATGCGACAACTGGACGACTTAATACGCAGATGCTACCGGCATGCCGCCCTCTTAGGTCGTGCGCTAACAGTGGGATGATTTTTGCCTCTTAAGCACGACCGTCTTGTGCGGGCGGATTTGACTGCGTGGCGATATTCGCACCCGCGCTTGCTTTTACCACCCTTCGCCTGTTTGCCTACTTTCGTATGCAACAAAGAATGGGTTGATTAACAAAGCCTCTGAATGTTGGGCGTTCTCCTATTAACAAATTTGTCTGCCCCATAGAGATACCCAGGAGCCGACCACATATACAAAGGTATTACGTTGTCATCTATTGCTTGATTACGCACAACAGCGGTCAGCTCAGTGGGCTACACTACATTGCGGCTCAAAGTGTCGTGCTATATAAACCGGTTTGCTGGCTGACTGCAGCGGGAGCTATCAGGCGGTGGGAAAAGTGCTTCCTTCCCGCTAGACAGTAAAATTTTGACGCCATTAAGGGTGCTAAATGGTGTTTTTTGTGTTTACACTCTTCATTACCCCTATTTAGTATCTATGCTTTCATAACATCCTATAATAAAGATGTGTGCAAGATCATCACCAAATAATAAAAAAGTAAATAAGTAAATAAAAAATGCCAATAAATAATAAAAATAAACTCACAATGGTGTTTAACGGGTGCCTTTAAGATGTAGGCCCACCGTTTATCTTTTAAACACCTAAGTCGGATGTTAATGTGCCTCATATAAGAAACATGTTGTTACTCTTACTATAGTGTGTTTGCTATAACATTGAAACATGTTCTTGCAACAATGATGGTGTTATGGAGAGGTTTCAACCATAGCTAACGTATTTTTGCGATGCAAGATGCAGGATGTGATCTGATGCAAGGTTCCTTGTGAAATGAAGCAACCTTGATGAAAGAAACGTTTTCATTTAGGAATAACCTGTTTGTATACGACAGGTAACAATCATAATGTAGGATATTTTTGCATGCCAGCTGCATTTATTATTATGCAGGACTGTGTTCTTGGTTCAATAGCAGCGTTGATGATTCCACTTTGCTTTGCCACTGCAACAAAACAACAAATTAGGAATCGAAATATGTGCCTGTGGTATCAATGAGTTATCCTACTGCCGGCGCCCACGGCTACTATGTGCCGCGTTTCTGGACAGTTGCGACCAACTCTAGTCAGAGAGAGGTGAAGGCACCGTGGCATCCAGCGGAGACACTTCATATGTGACAGGGGTCACCTGGCGAAGAATGCGGTAAGAGAGAGAGAATCAACTTGTGTACTGAGCCCTTAGTGACGGTTGGTGCGCGCTGGCACCAGATGGGGTGGAACCTTCTTCTCAGGTCCCATATGCGTCCAGCAGTTCCTGGCCCCTAGCCGCCAGCGCGAGCTGGGTCGGTAGGTCGGGGCTGGACAACAAGGTCTCCCATCGCTCGGGGGGGGGGGGGCAGGGGGCTGGTGGGGGGTTCTTGAGCTTAGTGCACTCTGCAAGGATGTGTGCTAGAGTGCCTTTTGACCGTCTGCAAAAAAGGCATGAAGTGTCATGCTCTGTTGGGAACATTTTGTGTAAGAGCACGGGATGCGCTAGCGAACCCGCTTGCGTGCGTCGCACGATCGTTTGCTGCATTCGGCTGAGTTGAGGATGCGGACGGGGAAGCCTACATCTGCCGCTTCTGTACATTTGCGTGATTTCTTGTAGTCACGGGGTGCGGTAGCTCCGGCTCGTCCTCGGCCTGGATTGACAGTTCTCGGGCATAGTGGTCGGCGAGTGCGTTGCCTTCCACTTGCGAGTGAGCCGAGACCCACACGAGCTCAACGGCCCGTTCCGGTGATTTGAATTTGGTGAGGATCGCTAGTGCCACGGGAGAGATGTTCCCCTTGCGGTAGCTTAAGGATGCGGTAAGGGCCATAGTACCGTGAGAGGAATTTCTCCGAAAGACCAACGCACCGAGTTGGATACCAAACTAGCACAAGAGCACCTGGTTCGTAGTGCACGTCGGTATGGCGCTGGTCGTAACGGCACTTCTGGCGTGTCTGTGAAGCAGAAAGACGAATGCGGGCAATCTGGCATGCTTGGGTCGCTGTGGCTATGACATCCCGAGTGTACTCTGTGGGCGAGTCGAGTGTGGTCGAAAGGAGAGTCTCGAAAGGCAAAGTCGGCTCACGGCCGAAGAGGAGATAGAGGGGTGAATATCAAGCTGTGTCGTGGCGCGAGGAATTGTAGGCGAACGTGACAAATGGTAGAGCAATGTCCCAGTCGCGATGATCGGATGAAACATACATTGCTAATATGTCAGTTAATGTGCGGTTCAAGCGTTCGGTAAGACCGCTAGTTTGAGGATGGTAAGTGGTAGTAAGTTTGTGTTTAGTAGCACGTGATCGAAGTAGGTCGTCTATGACTTTGGCAAGAAAGTATCTGCCGCGATCGGTGAGAAGTTTACGAGGTGCACCGTGGTGCAAGGTAACGCTGTGAAGCAAGAAATCAGCGACGTCTGTGGCACAGCTGGTCGGTCGGGCTCTAGTAATGGCATAGCGAGTTGTATAGTCCGTAGCGACGGCAATTCACCTCTTTCCGTCACTTGATATAGGGAATGGTCCGAGAAGATCAACTCCAACGCAAAAAAAGGGTCTGCCGGTATATCCAAAGGCTGCAGCAGTCCGACGGGAGGCACAGCTGGTATTTTCTGGCGTTGACACGACTCACACGCGGCAACATGGCGTAAGACGGAGCGGTTGAGACGGGGCCAGAAAAACCTTCGCGGAATTCGGTCATAGGTCCGCGTGAAGCCAAGGTGTCTAGCCTTGAGAACGTCGTGCAGTTGCTGCAGTACAATCTGTTGCAGATGAGACGGAATGACGGTTAGGAGCTCGGGTCCGTCGGGGTGCATGTTGTGGCGATACAGGATGCCAGTTTGTAGTACGAACATGTGAAGGGATGGGTCAGACGGATCAGAGAGCAGGCGTTCGATAATGGGGCATAACGACTCATCGGGTTGTTGTTCAGCGCCGATGTCTTGCAAGGCAGGGAGCGAAAGAACGCAGATCGGTGCCACATCCACTAAACCATCTGGTACATCGATGGGATGACAAGACAGGCAGTCGGCGTCCTGATGTAGACGACCCGACTTGTAGACCACAGTGTATGTGGATTCCTGTAGCCGTAGGGCCCAGCGACCGAGGCGTCCAGGGGGATCCTTGAGGGAGGAAAGCCAACAAAGGGCGTTGTGGTCGGTTGTAACTGTAAATGGTCGACCATATATGTAGGGTCGGAACTTGCCCACCGCCCAAACGAGGACGAGACACTCGCGCTCAGTAATCGAGTAATTGCGCTCTGCGGGAGAGAGGAGGCGGCTGGCGTAGGCGATAACGCGGTCGTGCCCACATTGTCGTTGAGCTAAAACTGCGCCGATGCCGTAGCCACTGGCGTCAGTGCGGATTTCTGTCGAAGCGGAGGCGTCAAAATGGGCGAGAACAGGAGATGTGGTGAGCAGCGTGATGAGCTGCGAGAAAGCAGACGCCTGTTCAGAGCCCCAACAGAAAGGAACGTCTTTCTTCAGGAGGTCAGTCAGGGGACGGGCAACATGGGCGAAATTTTCCACAAACCTGCGGAAGTACGGGTAAAGGCCAATAAAGCTGCTAACATCTTTGGCACAAGTTGGTATGGGGAAATTCTGCACAGCATGTACTTTAGCGGGGTAGGGGCGAATGCCTGACGAATCGACGAGGTGTCCGAGCATGGTTATTTGGCGGTGACCGAAGTGGAACTTGGACGAGTTGAGCTGTAAGCCAGAGGTGCGAAAAACAGAAAGAACAGATGAATGTCTTTCAAGATACGTCGCAAAAGTTGAAGAGAATACGATGACGTCATCCAAATAGCACAGGCAGATGGACCATTTCAAACCTCGTAAGAGCATGTCCATCATCCGTTCAAAGGTCGCCGGGGCATTGCACAAGCCAAAAGGCGTTACCCGGAGCTGATATAGGCCGTCTGGTGTGACGAATGCGGTCTTTTCACGGTCCATTTCATCCACGGCAATTTGCCAATATCCAGAGCGGAGGTCTATAGACGAAAAATAAGTGGCACCGTGGAGACATTCCAGAGCATCGTCAATGCGGGGAAGTGGATATACCTTTCTTGGTGATCGTGTTTAGATGACGATAGTCACCGCAGAATCACCAGCTGTTATTCTTCTTTCTGACGAGAACAACAGGGGACGCCCACGGGCTGTAAGAGTGTTCAATAATCCCTTTGGCAAGCATCTTGTCAACCTCACTCTGGATAACTTGTCGCTGAAAAGGCGACACCCGGTATATGGGCGTCGGCGAACAGGTGCTGCATCGCCGGTATTTATACGATGCTTTACGACCGTAGTTTGACACAAAGGGCGATGGTTCAGGTCGAAAATGTCGGAGTAGGACTTGAGGAGGCCACGGAGCTCTGCGGCTTGTTGGTTTGAGAGGTCCGGTGCAATCATCTTTGTAAAGTCATCGGTCGGGGCTGATGCAGAAGGCGCAGAATGAGCATTGGTCGAAGACGACGCAACAGATAGAGCGGAAATGTGGCACTCGTGCGTCGGTGACAGCGTGGCTAGAGACATGCCTCGAGGAAGTACTTGTGGGCACTGTCCGAAATTTAGGATGGGAAGACATGTCTGATTGTCCGCAACAGAAACGATGGTGTGCGGGGAGGAGACATTGTGAGAAAGCAGGACTGAAGTTGCGGGAGTGAGGACATAGTCTCCGTCAGGTACAGGTGGGCAGGCCAAGACAGGGATGCAGGTTGCTACAAGAGATGGCAGGCGTATAAAATGCGCGGAACAAAGCTGAGTTGGAGCTTGAGCTGGAAGGTGAACGGGGACAGGTAGTAGTAGGTCAAGTTGTACAACGCCGGCGGAACAGTCAATCAGAGCAGAATGGGCGGCCAAAAAGTCGAGTCCGAGGATCACATTGTGAGGGCGACGTTCTAGCACACTAAACAAAACGGACGTGTGGCGACCGGCGACACTGACACGAGCAGTACACATTCCAAGCACAGCCGGAGTTCCACCGTCGGCGACCTGGAGCAGTCGAGTCGGAGCAGGTGTCAGTACTTTCTTCAAGTGCGTTCGAAGCTCCGCACTCATGGTGGAAATTTGGGCTCCAGTGTCGATGAGTGCTGTAACGGGCAAACCATCCACGTCCACGTCCAGAGGGTTCCGATTAGTAGGCAGGGTCAGCGGAGGAATTTCAGGCCGGGGTTCTAGAGCAGCGTCACCTCCAGGACCTGCCCCAGTTAGTTTCCCGTCGGAGAGCGGCGACGGCGAGCTGGGGATGGAGAGCGACGCAGCTGGGGCGAACGGGAGCGGCGACTATGTGGTGATGGCAAGCGTTGTCAGGAGCGTCTTCAACCTCGGTGGACAGTGATGGCGGGCGAGGACTCAGTGGGGAGCGGCGGTAGGCGGAAAAGCTTGGTCGAGAGTGGGATGGCCAGAAACTTCGACAGTGGCGAGAGATTTGGCCCACACGTCCACAGTAAAAGCAGATGGGTCTATCGTCATGTGTGCGCCATTCGGCCGGGTTGCGATAGCTTGGATATGGACCGTATTGGCTCCGGTGAACAGGGGCAGGGGCAGCAGACGAAGCAAAGTCAGGACGGCTGGCGGAGCAGTTGGACGGAAGGCCCACATTGGCAAGTTCTTGGCGAATTACCGACTGAATGAGAGACACAAGCGGCCTGGAATCGTCAAAGCACTGCGTCACTGGCGTGGCAGGAGACGCTGCTTCGATTTCTCGCCGAACGATACGTACGACGTTCTCGCAGTAGGTGGGCTCACGCGGTGGACAAACGTCTTCGCACGTTGATGAAGCTGCGGTATTAGGTAGACGCGTAAACTGTTGAACTATGCAGCGCCTCTTCGCGTCTTCAAAGCGGCGGCATTCATTAATGATTTCATTGGCCGTTGTTACGTTCTTGTAAACAAACAGGTTAAACGCGTCGTCCGCGATGCCTTTTAAAACGTGGCTGACTTTGTCTGCCTCTGCCATACTGTTATCCACGTTGTGGCAAAGGGCGAGGACGTCCTGGATATACGCCACGTAAGATTCAGTGAACGTCTGTACACGGGTCCCAAGGTCCTTCTTCGCAGCACGTTGGCGGCCGACGGGCTTGCCGAACAAATCTCTAAGCTTCTGCTTGCACTGGTCCCAACTCGTAATCTCTTCTTCGTGTGTTTCGAACCAGACCCGTGCCGTTTTCTTGAGGTACAATATTATATTGGTCAGCATAAGCGTGTTATCCCACCTGTTGTGTGCGCTGACCTGTTCGTAATTCTGCAACCAGTCATTGACGTCAACGTTGTCGATCCCGGAAAACATGCCAGGGTCGCGATGCTGGGCCAGAATGACCGTCGGTGGCGACAACGGGGCCGTGGTTGAACTCTCTCCTTCGGATGACATGGCGGCCAGGTTACGTCCGCTGCGGAGCTCTGTCTTGCACAAGTGATTACCCCGCACGTCCACCAAAGATGTTACAGGAAGGAAGAAGCGTGCGTCTATCTACAGATGGCTTTTAATGGCTGAGCCAGCAAGCGTAGAGCAGCGATAATGCTACACTCTTCTTCGTCGTCTCCAAGGCCACCATCATCGTCCTCCTTTCCCACATTAGCGACTGTGACAATATAATATATATTTTACAGCGGAAAGATGCTCGTTTATATTGCGCGTTCATTCAATTAAAAGTATTCCGTTCTTTGACGAAGTAATATCGCTGCCACAAATGCTGTCTTTCTATTTTACAGAAAAATATACGTTAACGTTATTTGTGGCGTGAGCAGTGAACCTTTTCACAACCACTTATTAAAAAAACAATGAAAAGCAAGAAAAATCGACTGTCGACGGTATCGCGTTTAGCATTGAACCAATATATCGACACAATTAACCTGTTTTCACCGTTGAAACGAGTTACGCACAGAGCGTGCACTGCAGCAGGATTCCTTTCCCCTAAGAACACTGGGTGCCATCTGGCGCCGCCGCCACGAAGTCTGCACGTGGCCCACAATATGCGTGGCGCGCCGGGGCGTCCGAACGTCCAGAAGCGCGTCACGCGGCAACCGGGTTCCTCTCTCACGCTTCTTTGTAGACATGCTGCGCCCTCTAGTGGCACTGCCAAGTAGTTCGCGCGTGTACTCCGAGACAAGAAGCATGGCGCGCCGGTGCCTGCGAATTGTTCTCTCGCACCCTTTAGAGGTCACTGGCCTTTGTTGCCAGATATTCCTGATTGCGTCACTTTGTTCCATGCGCTTCATTTATTTTATTGGACACAAGAGTAGCGAGGTCACCTCCTTGGTGATTCTTATCTTAACGCCATGAAATTTTCGTAATTTGCTTGTAATTACTAATTACTCTCGTAATTACTAAGAAGTGATTGAGTAGGAAATGTTATTCTCACGTGCATTTAGCAAATGTTGCAGTTTACAACATCGGAAAGCAGTTTGATTCATGGGGAGAAAACACCCTCCGTGATTGTGTTGTGGCTATGGTATTGGGCTGCTAAGCACGAGGTCTCGGGACCGAATCCCGGCCACGGCGGCCGCACTTCGATGGAGGCGAATTGCGAAAGCACCCGTGTGCTTAGATTTCGGTGCACGTTCAAGAAACCCAGGTGGAATTCAAATTATTTCACAGTCCCGCACTACAGCGTGCGTCCTAATCAGATCGAGCTTTTGGCACGTAAACCTCATATATTTGTTTATTATTCATGGGGAAATGGAATGGGAAAATAAAAGAGCTCTTCTGTTTATTGTAATGTTCACTCCTGCTACACTTAAAGAAAACGACAAAAAGTAAATAAAGGAAACCTACGGATCAGAATAAAGTACATGTCGTGTGTCACCGATCCCGGGGGCGTGAGGATGTTACGAGAGATGTGGTTGGGATATGCAAAACAGCACAGCAAACAGAGTTGAATCACACTCTACTCCAAATTTAAAATAATGTTCACTCAAACTAAACCACAATGAAGGAATGGTGCCAATTATTTTACCTACTTAATAATCACGAAACATGTCCTTATCCCCGTCTATACGTTACTCCTTGGCGTTTTCTACGCGAAAGTCAGGCACTCCTAGCCTATGGCTGCAACGCCACTGGAAAGGACCGTTCTTGCTGACTTTTGTCGTCGCATGTATCTCCCGAGTCCGATGAGTGTCGGATCTTCATCATAGTCGGTGTGCTCGCCGACTCCGTAAATGTTGCTGCCTTAGTGTTGGCCAGTCAACCCGTCCGTCTCTGATGCCGGTGTCCCGAACGCCGTCGGTGACGTGGCACCCCGGCCTTAGCGGTTAAGCCTAACTCCGGTTTCCGCCGGTACTTCTTTTTCGGGTGCCGACGAGACACCCCGGGGACTATCGTACGCGCTTGTCTGCCTCTGAAGGGGGATCCTTCCTGGAGTGCAGCCGGCACTGCCGTGAGAGGCTGCAGCCGGTCCAAGGAGCCTCGCTCGAACGTCGCCGAGGCCCACGGCCACACCCCGGATCACCAGCGTCACGGGCGTGACCGAACCTCCATGGCTGCTGTCGCCAGAGCGATGCTCCAACCTTCGTGGCCCAGAGCCGCGTCGATAATCCCAGCTCGGCGCCGCTTCTCTCTCGACCACCGCTCGGGTCGAGGGCTCGTGCCGTTCGTGCCGATACGTGCACGTGGTCCTCTTCTTCCTTTCTGCGCCGCATGCCTCTTACATATGACAGTACACGATCACTGAGCGCGACCAAAACTTACATTATAAAAGACAGAACACTAAATCAAAGCTGAAATTATTATAGCAAGCCTTTTGTAATAAAAAAGGTGATAGCTGCGTGAGCACAACTTCAATGGTGCTGTGAAATAAAGAATTGGGTGACCTTGGCCATCGGCTGCGTGTTACTCACGCAGTATGAGGTGCGACGGGCATGCGCAGTAACAGTTCCCCAGTGTGTCATCACGTGGGCTGGGAGATATATTGCGAAGTAAAAATCAGCCAAGACCAGCGTTCCTTACGTCATGTGGTTTATTTCTTGCCTTTCTTCCTCTTTTCCACTAAGCGCTAGAAATGTTTCAATAATGAAACAAAAACATTGCCGTCTGTGTGAAAGCACAGGTTGGCCTTCCCTAGTTCAGAACGCGCACGCACACACACGCACACACACGCACACACAGAAAAAATATTACAGGGTCTCTTAAGATCTCTCTTAATAGGTGAACGGCGAAAGCCTACTCTCCCTCTTCATATCATTCACATCTTTCTCCTTATCTCTTCTCTTCCTCTTCTTTCTTTTGGTCATCACTCACGTCTTTGTTTTAGGCATCACTGCTTACTACTAAGCATTTTTAGTCATTTGTAATCGATTGCGGTCATTACAAGCCGTGATTAAACATATTGCTTATTTCGTAGTCATTAGTTGCCAGCACAAGTCATTAGTAGTCATTTTAGTACTTACTACTAATTACTAGACATTTCTAGTCATTTCTAATCAATTGTGGTCATTACGAGCCGTCGTCAGACATATTGGTAATTTCTGAGTCATTGAAAATTATTAGTAGCCGTTATTAGTCATTACTAGTCATTATTAGTCATTAACCTCTACCAATCTCTATTATAACGTTATTATTCACTAACTGTGACTATCAATCATTTTTCATTTTTTAATCTGTCTTTACTCTGTCTTCATATGGCGCGATGACGCTTCGGCGGACACTCCGGCGGTCAGGTCTGCTGACACAACTTCACCATGAGCCTAGAAAGGCTTTCGCCTTAAAATCCGTGCTCAAACAGGGCCCCACTTTCACAAACAATTTAGCTAAGACGCTGCCAGTTTCGAAGCAGTCGTAGCATTCTTTATCTTCCGGTCTTCAAAGACAGCGAGACGTGATGCTACATTTCCGAGTAAAGATAAAAAAAGCAGTGCTCTGAGTTCGGCGGCAGAAAAAAAAGAGAAATAACAAAAAAGAAAAATAAAGGAACATACATCACCAAAACAATCATCGACAGCACAGACAAGGCGTTCAATGCAAAGAGCGAATAAGAAGTGGCAGCAACACCGCCTCCATTTACTCGAGTTTCTTTAATCAGGAGGCTGCAAAAAAAAAAAAATATACCAGAAAAGCTGCCTTGACGTGGGAAAGGAATAACTCGATCGGCAAACACCCCTCGCGTAAGACGGATGGCTTCCGGGAGGAAGTGCGTCAAAAGAGGCAGAAAGACGCGTCCACACTTTGCACGCCAGGCGCCTGTCGGAAGTGTCTAGAGAGCAGAGTGGCTGGGCAGCGAAAAGTGACACCGAAGGGAGCCTCTTAGAAAAGCCGATGGCTGGCTAAGAAGGCGCACACGAGCGATGGAGGTTCACGTTGCAGATCTATAGTGTTGCTGTAGGCACATACTTGGAGTCAGGATTGCCGAGGCTGACGCGAATTCGAATACACTCGCGCTCCTGAGTAGTTTCTATTCAACTGACCGACTCGACAACACTACCGGATGCGAATTTCGTACAGACTGAATGACTGAATTTGAGGAATGTCTGGGGTTAAATGGAGTTTCGCTGTGAGCTTGTGTTAAGAAAACCAGACGAGGCAAACCACGATCAGAAGCAACATGAGATACTGCGGAAACTAGTATCATTTGGGGAGACCAAAGTAACAGCATCCCCGCACCGTACGACGAACACAACTCGCAGCGTTGTCTCGGACGATGACTTGCAAAAGCCGCAAACCGTGATAATGAGTGGGCCTGCGGCAGACACCACGAACATTGCATAAATTTGGCTTTCACAGCTTTCGCTGTAAGTGGCACGAGCAAGTATAACTTCCGAAAGAAAAATGAAGAAAGACACGGTTGGTATCTAGAATGAATAACGGAAATCTCAAGCGTAAAATCCGGGGGATGACAGTGCCCGCATTCAAATAAACGACAGAAGAAACAAGCACGGTTTGACTTCGATCCAATGGCGGAAGCAAATGGCTTCGCTAAGTGTTTTCGCAATCTTTACACGCCCGCTGCGGCGTTTCTTTTAATCTGCCTACGCGTTGCCGCATGCTGTGAAGGCGGCTCTCCGGTGGCAGCCGGCAGTGAAGCCGCTCCCGCCTGGGCTCGCTTGCGCAGCCACCGGTGCGTTCACTGCCAGTAATTAAATTCTTTTCCGGGCCATTTCAGCCGGGAAAAGGAACCGTGGACCGATCGCGTCTCGCCCGTCGGCCGGAATGGGTTCACCGTAGCACCGTTGCTCAAGCTTGTCGGGTAATAGCTCGAAGCATAGGAAAAAAAAAAAAAAAACGAGGAGAGGTACGCGCTTTCTTGTTTTATTTTATGAATAAAAATAAAGACCCAGAAAAGAAGGCGGTCAGAACACATAGGTAAGGTGCACGCGCGGCCTCCTGGGTCTACTGCCAATTTACTGCTGCCTTTGTAGAAAAGGAAGTTCACGTGACGAGGACATGCGGGGCATTTAAAATGCCAGCTCGAGCCGCACTTAATCGGCATTTACCCCATCCCACCGGCAGGAGCCAAGCTTAGGTTTCTCCGTGACCCTACTTGCGAACTGAGATCAATCTCGGGCGGGAGCTCTCTAAACGCTGCAGCATGCAGTGAGTACGGCAGTATTTACGTCGGGCACTACTTCCGAGATAGTCGACTACCAGCGGCGAGATATTGACACGAATTGACCACGCGACATGAACGCACAATGAGCTAACAAATAAACGAAAAGATTGCCGGTCAGTTAGGTACCCTTACGTTATTTAGTCAAAAACAATTTAGCAGGTAAATATAAGGACGAATATTCGAAATCTCCGAACCGTCACTGCAGTAGAAATAACCACGATAAATGTATACGCCCTTTCCTCTCACGCTTTAACAGGTTTAAGTATTCATTCTTTCCTTTAGCGGTGGAAATCTGGAAGGACTGGCAGAATGATGTTGTCAATGCTGAATCAGTTGGCACATTTTTGCCATTTCTAGAATCTTACCCGCCGTAGTTGCTTAGTGGCTATGGTGTTGGGCTGCCGTCGTCAATCAAGGGAACCTGGTAGCCTCCATCCGCGCCACATGCAGCGCAGCAGCAGAAGCTGCAGGGACCGCTCTCGCACTTCGCGACGCCGAGAGCAAGCGAAGGTCCGCCCGCGTCCATGCGGGCTCGCAAGCGGCGTGTCGTTTATACGGGATTGGAGCATACAAGCCATTCGAATCCTGGTCCGCTCACTAGAACGGACCCACGGTGTCGTCTGGTGTCCTGGGCACGAAGGCCTGCGGGGCAACGAAGAGGCGGAATGCGCCGCTCGAGGTCTCACTAGCCGAACGGCGGACCACACCGTTCTTCAGCCCCCGACAGACCGACGAGCGACACACGAGTTATTAGCCACAAGCCAACAAATGCTGCAGGACCAACGTCTCGAAAGGACACAATACGCTCCCTCACACAAAGCTCTCAATAAACTCCAGGCTATAGGGCCTGGTGCCGCCTGCAAACGAACACATACCCACACTTGTCTCGTGTACACGCAATCTCCCCAGACAGATACATGTCCCGGACATGTCCCTGGTGTAGCAACCACACAGCGACACTCGCGCACATAACACACGAATGCATCGACCGTCCGGGCGACGCAATTTCGCCACGTGTCCCAGCACACACACTCGCTACGTGGTCTTGGGAGGCGAGACTCTCCGATCTGGACCTGGGAAGCCAATTGGCGACCCTCCACCAAGCCCGGCGATCCGCGATTGCCAGCCGAGCCCTGTCAGAGGGAACCACCCAGGAAAAAACCGCGCAACAATTTCTGTAATAATAAAGTTCCATCAGCACCACTACTTCCACGTTACCCTTGCGGCCAATCTTTTTTTAATTGCTGCCTTAATGAAAGGGTAAAAGAAATGATTACAAGGTGCACCGAGCTATACAGGGACACTTACGAATTTATTGTCGCGACTGTGGGCGTAAGCCGAATTTTTTATCGGTGTGAAGTTCTAAAAAAAAAACAAAAAAATGAAAGCGCTGATCACAACTACCGCGGGAGATTACTGCTGGCAGCACGTGTGTTAGCGCGCCATCTTAGTGCCTATCTTCACAGGAAGTAAGATTTCTTGATCAGTTTAACCGTGCATGACAGAATTGCACGTTCTTTGACTCATGATGGAGTAGTTTTATCGGTGTGACGTTTTGTGAAGGGATGTGACGACATATCCTGATGCTTTTTTGTAGCTATATATTTCGTGAAACAGTTGGAAGTCAGCGCTCTGTTCTTTCATCTGGCCGGCTCGGCTTTTTCCTTCCTTTCTATGTTGCGCTGTACCAGTTTTAGAAGGTTAATAAGGACTAGCGCTGTCTCTCTTTTCTTGCAGCGCATCTTAAGGCATTATCTTTAGACGACCATTTCATCGTGAGCAACTGTAGCGACGTTTTAGAATTCCTATACAGTAATACCGACAACAGCATCCAGACTTTCATAGTTCACATTAAAGATCTCTCTTGTTTTTTACTCCTTAACCACATTCTTGAATGCAATGAGCATTCTTTAGGTCGGCTGTTACTGAGATTTTGCTTTTGTTTCCCAAATTTAAGTTGGTTCACCCCTATATTTTATTTGGCCCAGCCCCAGATTTAAGTCTGCGCACCCCTACTATGGGCTTACCCATGCATTTTCTATGGATCCCCATGTATCCCTATGGGTATGCATAAATCTGATCGTGTATGGGTACTCTCCGATCAATTTTATTTTCTTTTGGTTTTAATTGTTCCTTATCGCTTAAAAAGCTACCAGTTATTTACATTTGCACAAACGTAACGATTAACTGTCCTCACTTCGGAAATTATGCAGTTTCGTGCAGACACAAGGCATTACACTTTTCGCGTGACCGACACATTTCGCTGGGGTACTCGGCAAAGGATGCTAACGCATTGAAAAAGGAACACCGATAAAATTAACATGGTTATCTCTTTGTTCCGCTTACAAAATTAAATGTGGCATCACATAGTTAGTGTGATGCCGTATTGCCGCATTGTAATGCCGATACCCCGAGATATTGTTCCGCCAACGAGGGATGACACACTGAAGACTATTTACAATGCACAATTACAAAAACAACTAAATGTGTGTGCAACTAAACTAAATACAGCACTTGGTTGCTTGCTTTCTCTACCATGGCGGGGGGAAGAAGACGAAGTGCCTTCTTGGTAGAACGCGCTTCCGATGGGCTGCGCGAATTTTGGCCTTTTTCGGCAGCCTTTCGATCTTGTTTTCCTAGGCTTTGTGCTCAATCGACGACGGAACTCGAGAGGACCACGAGGATACCGCTTTCTCCGCAAGTGGGACCTTATTTCCTCCATTTTTGGACTTTGTGTGTTCAACGCAGCACGTAGCTGAGGCGCTGAGGCTACCGCGGCCGACTGGGCCCGAGGCGTCCCCACCGGAGGATCGTTTGCCGCTCGTGGTCGCACGGAAGTTGTGGATCATGGCTACTATGGAAGGAGCGACTACACTCGAGGAATCTTCGGTGCCTGGACAATGGTACGCTAGCGAAGGAGGAAGGTACGTGCCGCTAGGGAAGAGCGGGCACAAAACTGCGAAACAGCGAGCCCGGCAGAGGCAAGCAGGCAGGAAAATGGCGGCCAAGTCGATCGAGCGTCAGCATACGCGCATTCCAGACGGCGCCGAGAAAATTGTTCTCCGACCACGTGGGGGCTTAGTTAAGCTTACAAAATATGGAACAGCATATCTGACTGACGTCATCAAAATGTCGGCGGGGATTAACCCACGCGATGAGAAGGAAGATATAATAACTCCAAATATGAAGCAGCACTCCGTTCTCGTCATCACTACGAGTGCGGAGGGGAAGCTGAAGTACGCGAGCGTGAAACACCTCATGTTCGACGGAGAACAAGTGGAGAGTATACAGGCCGTCACAACGCCAAAGTATACAGGCCGTATACAGGCGTACAAAGTATACAGGCCGTCACAACGCCTGTATACTTTGCCTAGCTCAGCTCACGGCCGCCGGAACTACAAGGCCAGAACAGCTTAGAAATGGTTCTATATTGAGTTACCTACCGCAATCAGCAAAACCCATCTATTGCGGATAAATCAAAGACGTTTTTACGCACGTAAGATTTACGAAATGGGTTGCAGAAATTTCCGAAGCGCGCTGCCTATATGTGCCTACTGAGATGCCCCCCTTTTTGTGATCGAGGCGAGCGCATCGTGCACGTTATTGTTGTTCTAAACGCGAGTAGCGGTATGGGCCCTGTGTCGCAGAGAACCCGATGGCAAAGTCTTTCGATACGTTAGGGAGCGAAAGCTTCCGCATACATATATGTATTTGCATAGGACAGTGCAGCCTATCCACTCTCGACGACTTGACCTTTCGACCCAGCACAAGATGGAAAGGCCCCGTGGCTCGTCACCTTTCGGGTGAGAGAAGCGACCACTTCCACCTTCATTTTTGCCATATATCGCGGATAAATCAAAGAAGTTTTTAGGCATGTAGGGCCCTCTGGGCTGTACTTGTTGGCGATAAGGTAGCCTCGCCGCCTACGGGATTTGACTGAACGATGTCGCATGCTCGGTTGCCATAGTCGGAAATTCGAATCCTCCTATAAGAATTTTTTTTTAAAAACCTGGCGATGGTGAGATTGAATTTCACCTCCTCCAATGCACATCTGCAGGCTTGCAGGGACACGTCACACCGGCAAAAGATGCCGAGAGCGAGTGGGGCTATACTAATCCAGGTACGAACAAATTAGAAAGGCTCAGCAGAACTTTTTGTTGGGCTAGTTGGTGAATATTACTGAAGTACTATAAGCGCTCGTCCATGTCTCTTCTTCCCGTGTCGTCTATTTGGCGCTATAGTACTTCAGTAAAAAGGCTCACTTAGCTTTAACAAAGACACTCCCTCACCAAAATAGGAATTGGCCTCCCTGGTGCAGTATTCGGCCACTACCTTCCTGATGATTCCTACAATTAAGCCATGGCCTTCAATCCCCAGCAGCTGTAGAGCACCTGACCAAGGCGGTGGTCAGACCTGTAACGCAGCAGAGTGTGCTAAGAATCTCTGGGTCCGGACAGGCCGCCAATGCAAATTGACCCTGTCAACCTTTAACAGCCGAACTCTCTCGAGTGAGGCTAGCTTAGCAGGACTCTTTGAGGAACTATCGGACAATGTTTGGGGTATCATCGGCCTTAGTGAGGTTAGAAGGACTGATGAGGCTTCTACATTGCTGAATAACGGCAATGTCGTCTGCTGTAGAGGTCTCCCAGATAAGAAGCAATACGGGGTGGTACTCCTAATCCATAAGGACATAGCGGGCAACATTGACGAATCCTACAGCATTAATGAGAGGGTGGCAGCAGTCGTAATCAAACTTAATAAGAGGTATAGATTAAAGGTAGTACAAGCCTACACTCCAACATCCAGGCACAACGATGATAAAGTAGATCAGCTTTATGGAGATGTTAAACTAGCGATGAGAAAAGTGGAAATTCAGTATATTGTAGTAATGGGTGACTTCAATGCAAAAGTGGAGAAAAAGCAGGTTGGTGAACAAGCAATGAGTAACTACGGCATCGATTCTCGGAACGCTAGAGGAGAGTTGCTGGTAGAATTCGCAGACAGGAGTCAGCTGAGAATAATGAACACGTTTTTCAAAAAGTACAGCAACAGAAAGTGGACATGGAAAAGCCCTAATGGTGAAACAAGGAATGAAATTGATTTCATACTTTCTGCCGGTCCCACTATAGTGCAGGATGTAAAAGTGATAGGTAGGGTAAAGTGCAGCGATCATAGGTTAGAGGGCTAGGATTCACCTCGATTTGATGAGAGAAAGAGTAAAATTGGTCAAGAAGGAACAATTAAACATAGAGGCAGTAAGGGTAAAAGCAGACGAATTCAGGCTGGTACTTGCAAACAAATATACAGCCTTAGAGCGGAGAGATGAAGATGACAATGAGGTAATAAATGAAACCCTAACTAGGCTGGCTTCAGAGACAGCAATTGAAGTGGGAGGCAAGTCACGAAGGCAACCAGTAGGCAAGCTCTCCCAAATAACAAAGGACCTAATAAAGAAACAACAAAGAATCAAATTGTCCAACTCAAGAGATAAGATAGAATTCGCGGAACTGTCAAAACTGATTAACAAGGCGAAAATAAGTGATATTGGAAACTATAACGGGAGAAAGACTGAAGAAGCCGTAAAAATGGACGCAGCCTGTAATCAGTGAGAAGGAAACTTGGCGTAGGACAAACCAAGATGTATGCACTGAAAGATAAGCAGCGTAATGTCATCAGCAATCTCGAAGGTATAGTAAAAGCAGCGGAGGAATTCTCTACTGACCTATACAGCACCTAGAGGAGACAGGATACCTCCATTAGATACAGTAAAGAACAGGCTACAGAAACTCCTCCTATATCTAGCGATGAGGTCAACAGGGCCTGTCAAGACAGGAAACGAGGAAGAGCGGTAGGGGAAGATGGAATAACAGTCGATTTAGTTAAAGATGGAGAAGACATAATGCTTGGGAAACTGGCGACTCTATATACGAAATGTCTGTCGACCTACAAAAAGGGAGACGTTAAAGAATTGAAAAATAATAGGCCCATTAGCTTACTGTCAGTATTATACAAAATATTGACACGTGAACTCATTTATCTTTTACGGGTGAGCGCTTTTACCTTCCACGAAATGTTATTGCTCAGTGCAGGACGCGTCTACATGAATCGGAAGTTTCTATAATGTTATCGATGCTTCGATCCGCTTCGATCCAATGTCTGCCGTATGCGATCCAACCCATTTTTATTATTCTATGAATTTCATTCACATGATGATGGTTCCCTGTGATTAGTTGGCTTAGGTAAACGTACTCCTTCACAGACTCTACAGGCTGACTGGATATCCTGAACTCTTGTTGCCTTGCCCGGCTATTCATCATTATCTTTGTCTTCTGCATATTAATCTTCAACCGCAGTCTTACACTGTCTCTGTTAAAATCCTCGATCATTTGTTGTAGCTTGTCTCCAGTGTTGCTGAACAGGACAATGCAATCTACAAACCGAAAGTTCCTGAGATATTCGCCGTTGCTCCTTACTCCTAAGCCTTCGCAGTTTACTAGCTTGAATACTTCTTCCAAGCACGCAGTGAATACCATTGAAGAGATTGTGTCTCCCTGTCTGACCCCTTTCTTTACAGGTCTCTTCCTGCTTTTCTTGTGTAGAATTACGGTAGCTGTAGAATCTCCCAAGATATTTTCCAAGGTATTTACGTAAGCGGTCTGTACTCCTCGATTACGTAATGCCTCTATGACTGCTGGTACCCCTACTGAATCAAATGCCTTTTCGTAATCTATGAAAGCCATATAGAGAGGCTTATTGTACTCTGCGGATTTCTCGCTTACCTGATTAATGACATGGATGTGATCGATTGTAGAGCATCCCTTCCTGAAGCCAGCCTGTTCTCTTGCTTGACTGAAGTCCAGTGTAACCCTTATTCTTTTGGAGGTTACTTGGGTGAATATTGTCACGTGGAAGTGACGGTGACGAAAGCATCCTAACTGGGAAAGACGAAACTAGCGTTTTATTGGGCGAACTTGTGCCCTCAAAAACAGGCTACACTCAAAGAACGGCGACAGCCGCGAACACAGTCGGTGATCGTCGAAAATCTGATCAGCGAGTCAAGCGCGACAGCTTTTATACATCAGTCGTCCAATGTTCTAGAGTAATCGCTGGGACCCGCGTGCCTTCCACAAAGTTCTATGCCATTCGCGTCGCGCATATATATACATGCAATCAGATTACCCAAGGTTCGGCGACATCATTTGCATTTTACAAGTGCTGACATATGGGGCAGACACTTGGAGACTGAAAAGAAGCTTGAGAATAAGTTAAGGACCGCGAAAAGAGCGATGGAACGAAGATTGCTAGCCATAACGTTAAGAGACAGAAAGAGTGCAAACGGATATAGACGATATTCTAATGGACATTAACAGAAAAAAATGGCACTCGGCAGGTCATGTAATGCGACGGTTAGATAACCATTGGACGATTAGGGTTACAGAATGGGTGCCAAGAGAAGGGAAACGCAGTCGAGGACGGCAGAAGTCTAGGTGGAGCGATGAAATGAGGAAATTCGGGGGCGCTAGTTAAAATCGGTTGGCGCAGGACAGGGGTAGTTGGAGATCGCAGGGAGGGGCCTTCGTCCTACTGTGGACATAAGATAGGCTGATGATGATTAAATTATTTTTGGTAATCAGTTAAGTAAGTGTTTCGATTTGTCGTGTTAGTAATGTCCGCCTCTCGGAATAACGCACCACAAGGACACGAATTGTGCGATCAGCCACAGGTGATTTTAAAAAAAATCTAGAAACACTTAAAAGCGATCACGCCGTACATTTACGACGTCCGCCCTAATATCGTTAAAAAATTTACTTAGTGAAAATTTCTTGTCGCAAACTGGTACGTACCACTGGAAAAATAACTAAAGTACTGCACAAATTTAGTAAAGCAATGGAGGGGGCTAATTGGTGAACGTTCATGATTAATATGGCGCTTAGTGTTACACTGACGCTTTTTTGAGTAGACAGGACGTGGACGTACGTTTGAGCTTCAGGACGAGAACAGCGGCTCAGCGTCGGTCGGTAAGCGTTACAGTAACATCTTTTTATATAATAACCTAGATCGTACTTTTTATACATCCTAGTTGAGTGCAAACTTGAAAAGGACATTCGTATGCCACTGCTAGAACAGTTTTCTGACTTAGGATGTATGAATGTATGCTAACTAAAGCGCTATAATTTATGACAATAATAATCAGTTAACTTCATTAAACAGTACTCGTCTTGGCTTTATGTCACGCGATGGAAAATTCTAGGTGGATTCGATACTGCGCTGGTTGCATCAGGATTATCGAGAGGATGTTTGGATGGATGTTATGAGCGCCAACTTTGGAACGGGGCGGTGGGTTGCGCCACCAAGCTCTCGCTATTATACTGCTTATTGTCCTACCCAGGCTAAAAGGAAAAAAAAGAAAAAAACATATGATGAACTTGTGCTACGAAAACGCGGTCCTACGCTACACGCTACACGATGCTGTGCTATGCTACACGAAAACACGATGAACTTGCGCTACGCGCGTCCACGTCCTGTCCTTCACTTAAAAAAGCGTCAGTGTAACATTAAACGCAATATAATCATGAATCATGTACTGCACAAAATACAGGGGCGGGAAGAAACGTAGGACAGGGCGCAGAGTGCCAGTGTTTGTTGCAAGGACCGCCGCAGAGCATTAATACAAAGGCATACTACTTTCACGTGCGCCACCTTGACGCGCAAAAAAAAGAATATCCGGCTACTGTACTGCAACACGAGGTGCAGACGCCTGTCTTTGCTGTAAAAGATTGCGGCCTTAGATTCCTGTCCGATAGCTCTTTCTGCCGTTCTTCTTGTATTTTGTGCAGGACATCGCTCATTCCCAATTCTATTGGCGATTATAACGTACGTTCTGATGTCCGCCACTACTTAGAGGGGTGGTCAGTAAAAATTACATTTTTGTCTAAGTCGTCTACTTTTAATAATCTGAGACATATCCGTTACAAAAATAGGCGGTATGGTGGCAGATCCAACGGTATAAGTTGGGCGCCTTAAATGCTCTGAAGCCAATGCTAAAGCATTCGGAATATGTCTTGGCTTTCCTTGCTTTTAAGCTGAAAATAAACGGATACGGACGTGAAACAAATGGCTCCAGTCGCGAGGAAACAATGCGGCGTGCTTTCTCTCCCTCCCGACAGGTGGCGATGGCATACCGCACTCTCTAGAACACGCACCTATAAAGCGATATGTAAGAAGGCAGAAGAAGCATGTGCTTGCAACGGTAAAGCTAGGGAAACGATGGAACATGTTTTATTAGAATGTGAAGGCATCTGTCCAGCGGTCGATTTTAGCACCACTGGCCTCCTTGAAACGCTTGCGTTCGGCGAGAGCAGGGAGAAAGTAAACAAGTCCGCAATACAGATTAGTAAGAGGCGATTGGAAGATTGGTGGAAGAAAAGTAGGGAAACGACAAAAAACGGAGACATACAAAAGCTAAATTCACCATAGGGGGTCAGAAAATTTGGTTTTGGGAGTTCATCGTGCTTATTGTTTTTTTAACCTGGTTAGGGCATTAGGCAGTATAATAGCAAGAGTTTGGTGGCGCAACCCACCACCCCGTTCCAAATGGGACGCTCATAACATCCATCCAGACATCCTCTCGATAATCCTGATGCAGTTAACCCAGTGTCGAATCCACCTAGAATTTTCCATTGCGTGACATAGAGCCAAGACGAGTACTGTTTAATGAAGTTAACTGATTATTATTGTCATAAATTAATGCACTTTAATTAGTGTACGTTCATACATCCTAAGTCAGAAAACTGTTCTAGCAGTGGCATACGAATGCCCTTTTCAAGTATGCACTCAACTAGGATGTTTAAAATGTAAGATCTGAGTTATATAAAATGATGTTACTGTAGCGCTTACCGACCGATGCTCAGCCGCTGTTCGCGTTCTCAAGTTCAAATGGGAACCTCCAAAAAAGCAGTGAGAAGATTGTTTCGCTCTTTGTCATGTCTGACTTGAATATCAACATTGCTAACTTTCTACAGTATGATCCTTGCTATGTCCCCAAATATTTTCTAAAAAGTCCGAGAATAGCGATTCACGTGGTTCATACATGAAATGAATAGGCAGAAGAATAACTTCAGCAAAGATCGCACGCGTAATGCGAAGACGTTAGATCATCCCCACCAGCGGCAAATTGTTTTTTATTCCACTTTCACTGCCATTAATTTATCATTTGTTTAATTAAATTAGTACGTACATGTTATTTCACCTATATTTTTCTTGGTGTCCTTGTTTGTTGGCTTCTCATGACATGATTAATAAAAATCGGGTCCCTCGGTTAACCCATTTTTTTCTCGTCCAGGAAAGATATGAAGCACGCATGACATTTAGCTAAAACAAAAAAAAATGGAAAAAAGGAATGAAAAGAAGAATGATTGGTGCAACGTTAAGGAATAACAAATGAGAAGATTGGGTGAGGGAACAAACGCGAGTTAATGACATCTTAGTCGAAATCAAGAAAAAAGAAATGGGCATGGGCAGGACATGTAATGAGGAGGGAAGATAACCGATGGTCATTAAGGGTTACGGACTGGATTCCAAGGGACGGGAAGCGTAACAGGGGGCGGCAGCAGGCTAGGTGGGCGGATGAGATTAAGAAGTTTGCAGGGACGACAAGGCCACAATTATTACATGACCGGGGTAGTTGGAGAAGTATGGTAGAGGCCTTTGCCCTGCAGTGGGCGTAACCGGGCTGATGATGATGATAACAAATGAAGTATTGTTGGTCACTGAAAGGATACAAAGACATGCGACAGATTCAACCCCCCCTTGTTTGAATCTCCATACTGCGAAGCTTTGTTTAAATGCATGAAGAGTGTTGAAACTTGTGCGATAATTTCTGTGCCATTGCAGTGTCAGTGCAAGGTCATACCGGAGGCCCAAGCCACATCATCCACGTCACAAGCGCTGTCCGCGCGCAGCGCACTTCGCATCTGCTCGGGTGCACGCGCTTTCGCGCACCGCCCATGATACGCAGTGTGACACAAAGCTACGGCTGGCGTCGGCACGGCGCAAGGATACCTGTGCCCAGACTGGTATTCTATATTGGCGAGAGGTCCTTGCCACCGTTATAGCGGCTCTCGTAAAGATTGACCGGCAACCTGAGCAGCTCGTTTCAGACGTCCCCGCAGGAGGGCCTGACACGAACACCAAACCGTGGGCCGATGCCATCAAGTGCGAGATGTTCGGCAAGACGACAGAAGTCACTGCATGGATTCGTTGAGTCAATGGGTTTACTTTCCAACAGTCAACTGTGCGGCCATGCGATACGCCGTTGTGGAGGGCTCCTCGCGCACTGCAACCGCCTTGGGTTCCTTTAACATGCGCCTAAATTTAAGTGAACCTGCGTTCTTGCACATTGTTACCGCATAAAAATGCGGCCACCATGGCTGGGAATCGAACCTGCAACGACGTAGTCAGCGCCATAGCCTCTGAGCTACCTTGACGGTTCGCGTGCAGAGAAAAAGAGCGGTAGCGTAATTATCAATTCCGTTCACATGAAGCAACAAGAAGCAATGCGAAAGAATCACGTAAACGCTGCTCACGTGCGAGTTGCTTCTTCGTTTTCCGAGAGGTGCCGATGTCTCGAGAGGCGCCATTCGAGAAGGTGAATTAACCGCGAAGGCAGCAGGTTGTTCCTGCCGGCCGCCTGAAATAGCAAAAGTGAATTTTACGTTAGTCAGTGGGTTGCACGATCGACATAACCGCATAGGTATGCCATTTCATGTCTTAAGCGGTCATGAATAAACAAAACAAAATAAACTAGCAAAATAAAAAAGTTACACTCGCTCACTCACTCACTCTCACCCAAATATCCTGCGCGCATATAGTATTACTATTCCGTTCGCTGCCTCACGTTCTCTCTTCACTGGCTAAGCGGCGCGAATTATTACAACCAATAAGATTAAAAACACTGCTCCACCTGGACCGAGACGAAAGCGACTTTTCAAACAGCGGACGTTGTCCAACTCACTCACAGAAGGGTCGTACGCCTGTTGAGGGCCGCTGAAATCGAAGCGAGCGACGAATGAAGAAGCCGGGGGCGGTAATTCCAATGTAGCTCATCGGCGACAGACAGCCCAATATTCAGAGGACGAAGCTCCACACGTAGAGCAACCGCTATGTTAAAGGAAAACAAGCAGCAGCTTCATCGGCAAAGGAACACTCGCACAGTCCGCGAGCTCCAGGCCACCCAATGCGCTCCACGCGCACGCTCCGCGCTGACTGAACCAACGTTATCGAGCGCAAGATGCGCGCAACCAGGTACTGCTTGCCAGCCCGCGCTATTTGTCCCCATGTGGGAGGCGAAAAATCCCTAGGGATATCCCCAGCCGGCGTTCCCTAGCCACTGCACACTCTCTTCTCGGTTTCGGTCTTCTCTCAAAGTACCGCGCCGTATTTTCGATGGTACGATGTCACACAAGCTCTCCGTTTGGCGCACCGCATGAACATGGTGCATATCACTATAAATAATCAGGAGAACCCTTTGAGCGAAGGACTCTGGTATTAATACAATTAACAGAACTTGCTGGAGATTTCTTTTTCATTTTGTACACAACGCAGACAGCGTGTGATTGAAGAAAGGAAGCAGACAACACAACGCTTTGTTCGAACCACCTGGCTTCTTTTCCTCGTCTGCACACTGTCTGGGCAACCATTGTCATCTGCGCATGACATTGACATAGCGGAAGACCTTGGCTCCAGGCGATCCAGGAGAAAGAAGTGCACCACCACTTCAAGAGAAGGCTGTGCAAAGTCGAATGTTAAATGCGCATGCTTTGTCACATGCGTAACAATAAATAAATAGCCAAACAATGTACGCAAGTGAACTTAGCATAATTGCAACGGAGAAGGCATTACTTGTGATAAATGATATAGATGGTAGTAAATGCCGCCCGAATTAGAAAGTTACAATAAAAAGCGTGATAATTTGACGCAGCTTGTGATACAAAACACAATATGCCTTGGAAACGAATAAATGAACTACTTTATTGGAAAATATTAATGTTGACTGGCACGGGGACAAGATTGACGTAAGGGGAAAGCGCACAAGAAAATTTTTCGATAACGTTATCGTCCGCATACAGCTACATGTCCCGATAGAAACTGATTAAAGAGGGAGAGAGGAGAATAGGAGAGCAAAGCCAACGAGGCATAAACCAGAGCCCTGCAATGTGAGAACGGGAAAGGAACTAACAGGGGAGGATAGAGGAAATAAAAATGCGAAGAAAGGAACTGTCTGAACTCACGCTGTGAGGCTCCTGGCAACGATCACAGGGCGTGGTGCTACGCAGTTCTGACGCATAAACTAGGAAAAGAAAAAGGCAGAGCGGTGGATTTCTAGCCACTTGGTCAACGCGGCTGGGACCAAGAAATCTGCTGACGATGGAGGAGGAACGACAGCCGAGTTGGTCGCGCTTGGTCTGTAGACCAAGCGCGACCGCAAACGCTCACTGAGAAGGCACGCAATCGCTTCTATCATCGGAGTCAACCACACGCCCGAAACATATTGAAAGCTATATTTTCATAGTGTCACCAGCTCTGATAGCACAAATTAAATGTACTTTCTACAGAGAGATTTTGAATAGTCAGCGTAAGAACATTTGCTGACATACCACAGTATGGGAGCTCTGTACGGAATGAGCGTTCTGCAGAGAGTAACAGCATGAGAATAAATGCAAGATTGTTTCAGCATAACTAGTTCTCGGGCGAGTTGGTTAACATTTCATGAATGCATTGCAGCGCAGTCAGGACCAAGAGAAAGAGGACATATTGTTCAGAGCGCTCGGGAAGAAGTGTTGTTGGCGCATATTCACCGCCTAGCGGTAATGTATTAACTTGTCTCTGAGCAGAGGGCCTTCAGCATACAGCCTTCGTTCGTCACTTGCCGAAGGCGCCGTGAGACAAAGCTGTGCTTAGTTAATTATTTTTTATTGAGTATTGAAAGCCTAAACCACATCATGAGCCAAGAGAGAAGTGCGAACACGTCGATCGTTTACAAATTCGTCCTTGAACCTTACCGTTCTCTGAATAACGACACTGTTTAGTAGTGCCACTTAAGTGAATAAGCACGATGTAATATTTTTATCTTCTTTATTGATTCATATCTTAAACACACAAAAAAAAGAAAAAAAGAAGAAACGTTATTCGACAGGGACGGTTTGTCTTCCAGTGCGAACGATCGAGAGCTGCAGGTATTCGGATACTAGCTGGAATATATTCAAAGAAAAAATCCACGATCTGGTTAACAAGTTTATTTCGAAGAGGTGCGTTTTTTCGAATAACAATGCTTCATGGTATACTAAATCTTTGAAACGCCTATCTAACAGAAAAAAACGTCTTTTTCGCACAGCTAAGCGGATGCAAAGCCAGGCTAAATGGTCTGCTTACAACGAAGCTGCCTCGGCCTACTCATCTGCAATGAAGAATACAAAAATTACTTTTTTCAAGAATATCCTTCCGAACATGCTCATGAATAACCTAAGAAGCTTCTGGAATGTAGTAAGGCCTAGTGCATCGAAAATCATATCACTTAGCACGTCTTCAGGCGAGCCTATACCTCGGCAGCACTGCGCTACGATTTTAAATAATCTGTTTGTAAAAGCTTTCACTCCTTTAGCACACGATAACGACCTTCTAAGACTATCATGCTGCAATTTTTTTCTCACGGACCCCGTGATTTTTGACTCTACCAGCGTAAAAAAATAATAGACGCTCTTAAACTTACGTCTTCTTGCGGAATAGACGAAATCATGACGAAATTTCTAAAGCATACTAGTCGGTGTTTCTCTATCATCTTAGAGACCATTTTTTCACAATCGTGCCTGTCTTCATCCTTGCCTCATGACTGGAAAACAGCAAAGATTATTCCTAATCACAAATCTGGCGAAACTCAAGATACTTTTAATTTACAGGCCCATATCGATTACCTCAGTACCGTGCAAAATTATGGAGCACATCATATTTTCTAACCTTGTCAACATTCTTGAACAAAATAATTTTTTCTCTAACAGTCAACATTGCTGTCGCAAATTATTTTCTTGTGAGACTCGGCTGGTAACTTTCACTAATGACTTACATGTATATCTTGATAGCGGTTTTTTTACTGATTGCATATTTTTGGATTTTTCTAAAGCTTTTAATAAGGTCAAACATGTACTGCTACTACACAAACTAAGCGCACTCAACATTGACCCGGGAGTACTCAGCTGGATCCAATCGTTCCTTTCGTCTCGTTCCCAATTTGTTGTAACTAATGACTCCACATCTAACGCGGCTCCAGTTGAATCCGGTGTTCCACAAGGGTCTGGTCCTTGTCCTCTTTTATTTTTAATATATATTAACGATTTACCTGATAACATTTCCTCACAAATTTGTTTATTCACTGACGACTGTTTTATATATAGAAAAATAAGTAATGCATCTGATATAGCTACCCTTCAATCTGATTTAAATATCATATCTAATTGGTGCCTCACTTGGTGCATGGAACTGAACATTAATAAATGCGAATCTATGCCGATTTCTCGTTCTAACGCAACTTGCCCTACCTACGCCCTTAATGACTGCCCCCTTCAATCCGTTACATGCTACCGTTATCTTGTCATTCATATAACTAGCGATCTTTCTAGTAAGCAGAATGTACAATATATAATATCTAAAGCTAACCGCTCCTTAGGATATTTAAAGAGAAATGTTTCGCTTGCGCCAGTTTTATTAAAATGGCTGTTGTACACGACATACGTCGGCCCCCAATTAGAATATGCCTCATCCGTTTGGGATCCTCATCAGATCACATTTATTTATGAAACTGAATCAGTGGAAAATCGCTCTATTCGTTTCATCTTAGCTAACTACCATCACACAGCTAGTGTTACAATAATGAAGAGTACCCTTCAAGTCCCATTATTATCTATTCGCAGAAAAGAATTGTGCATTTATCTTGTTCATAAAATCTGCTACCACATCGCATCTCTTCGCGCTCTTTGGATCCAACCTGCGCCTTATTATTCGGCTCGTCGTGACCACGTACATAAAGTTAACGTATCCCGTCATAACACCGTTGCGTGCTCACAATCATTCCTTCCTAGGACTTCAGTCGACTGGAATAACCTACCTACATCATTATTAAGCATCAGTGACCCCACTCGTTTTAAGAATGCCCTAATCAACATAAAATAATGTATGGTGGCAAATGGCATAATTAGGTACTTATTCGTGAACATTGTCTGCTTGCTATAGTGTACACTTTCTGTATATTCATATTATGTCAGTCTCTGTTTTATTTGTTATGAATGAATTATTAGTTTTTTTTTCATATTGCTTTCGTTCCTTGGAAATTCCTTGAACTAATCCTGTATTTTTTACTATTGGAATGTATTCTCGCCCCTCCCCTCTGCAATGTACAATTATGTACCTTGAGGGTATCACAAATAAATAAATAAATAAGAGAAAAGAAGACCGTCTTTGCTCCAGCTAGTTGCCAGGCGATAATACCGCTGTTGCAGCAAGTACTTTGCAATGAAACGTGTGAGAGGATAAAGGGGTTTCATCAATGCATAGTACCAGAGAATACTTATACCAGAATGTCGTGTCTGAACAACATTGTATTGCGCGTGGCCGTGCTCATCCGGAAAACACTGACTGTCTGAGTGACGGAGCATGTTCTAGTACGTTATGTTTACCGCGGATGGGATGAAAGTTATCACAGTATCGCTTTAATTTCATATTTATAGATCATAGTCAACGAGGTGAAGTATTCGAAAACTGTTCGTAAAGTATGCAGATTTGCGATAGTGGCCATTAGACTCGAGGGCCGAATTGAATACGACAGTATTCGATACGGTATTCAAATGTTTCAAGTATTCGCGCATAACTAAAAATTTTGAATAATTTAGAGCAGAAATGCGCCAATAAATGTGTTCTGAAATGAGGTTTACTTGTTTTTGTATGTCAATGATGTGGATGCGATGGTGCGCAGACAGGCAAGCAGGTAGGACTCTGGTGCAAAGTTTATCACGCGAGCTTTTAAATTGTGACACACATCGCGGAGGCCATAGCAGCAAGCGCTGTCCGGAGTCTTCGAGCGGACCACTGCGTCTCGCAGGTCCTTACATATCCGTTATCGAATCGTCCAGATGCGCTCGTGGTGAGAATGTAAAATGAGTGAACTGCAGCGATATTTTCCAGCCATGAACTCATTTACTGCGACAAGAGCAGAAACTCATAACTGCTGTTTTTTCGAGAACTATCCCTCATTTGCAACGTCCGCAACGCAATCTTCGTTGCATGCAATGCACTGCACATTGCTACCCTCGAACTTTCAGATGCGGTGGGCGAGTTGACATGGCACACTAAACCATGGAAACAATGCAAAACGTCAAAGCTGGGCAACACCCAACTCGAGAAATCTTTGAAGAAAGTTAGTTTCAGAATAACATCAATTTTCATTTATGCGATGAAACGGAGCTTTTTAAACGGGACAAGAGGAGACGACAGACGCTGGTTATAGTAACAACAATGTGTACTTTTTACAGTGAGAGGCTACTTATTTATGGTCATAACCAAGTGCGCGAGAGCATGACGCGTTTGTAATTCAAACCACACACAAGATATCACCACACTTTCCTCGGCAAAGATGCGATAACTGACTGGCGCAGGTATCACCATACTTGTGGACTGGAAGTGCTTCAAAAATCTCGTGCGTTATTTGTCTCCGATACCTTATAAAAAGGGTGGTGCATCTGCTGAAGTCTAGAAAGCGTTTACACGAGCGCTCATGGCCAGGCTACAACCTTTAGCGTGTTTGCATGTTCCTGTTATCAACCACTAACGCAGCAGCCCGTGTGGCCTATGGCAGTGACCACATGATCAAGAAATTGTGCAAACACTTTCCTTGGCATACGCCATGTTGGGATGGGCGCGCTTCTGGCCTGGGTTTTGTTCTTTTTCTTCGTTGGTTGACCTTCCTGCAAAGCTGAAATAATTCATTGGGATGCACTAAGCAGAATACTCCCACCTGCCTTCTGCACAGCCTAATTAAAGTGTGGAACCTTTTATGAGCATACCGAACAACAGTGACACTCTCGCTGGTCATTTCACACAGCTGTTTTCTTGTAGCTTTGTATTCCATTGTGAACGTAGTTAATCGTTAATAATACCCACGAGAAATGCTGCTTCCGAAAGCCTCTGCACTTACAAGTTGAAGCTAAGTTGCACTTTGTGTGGACAAGGCCTTAAAGGAGCTGGAGTCAAACAAACATTTGTGAACCCTCTTTTAGTAAGTTTAGAAAGCGCTGAGGAGTGAGAGAGATTAAAAACTTTATTGAATATAAATAAAGTAAGGCACGATGGTTGGAGCCCCTATTCTAGGGCCCCACTGGCACGAGCGGTTCGCTGGGCTTGGTCCAGAAGAGCCAACTGGGTCTCCAGCTGACCTTCGTCCGCAAGCCATGCCTCCCACTGCCTATTCCTCATTAGTGGATGTTGGTGTAATATGGGACTGCCTATGTGCGGAGGCCTCCTGGGTCACTCCCACGTGATGTGTTTCAGTGTGGGTGTGTCTCTGCACCCCGCGGGCACTCGTCAGTGAACATCGTGGAATGTATACTGTGTAGGTGGTGCAGGTTGGGGTATGTATTCGTCTGAATACGACGCCAGTCCCTCTCCTGTTCGCTGTTTAAATCGGAGTGAGGATGTCCAAAACGTCTCCGCTCCTGCCTTTGCTGTAGGAGGATGTCACGAGAATTCGGTGGAAGGTCGTCGCTAGGCCATGCCGTTGCTCGGACGCTCAATCCTCGAGCAATATGGTCTGCTCTCGCGTTTCCTGCCAGTCGCTCGTGTGCCGGACACCATACGATAGTGTGGTGCCCCTCTAGTTGAGTGCCTAAAGTTTTGATCATTGATTTGGGTGCCCGTCCATGTAGAAACAGGCGGCAAGCCGCTTGTGAGTCGGATAAAATGGCAGCCGAATTTGTTTGGCGCTCGGCGTCCTGAATGGCCAAGCCGATGGCTGGAGCCTCTGCCACGCATTCTGAGGCGGTTTTGAAAGATCCCGTTGTTATGTTGTTGTTGTTGCATGTAGAGGCTATGGTGAAAGTGTCTGAGCTGGCTCGACTGGCATCCGTATAATACACTCCCGGTCCCATGCCAAAACGGTTGTGAAGAGTCTTTACCGTTGCTCTGCGTCGTCCGGGATGGTACTTGGGGTGCATGTTTTTTGGGAATTGGGGCCACCGCGATGTGCGATCGAACGTTGCGGTCTATCTGTGCCGTTTCCTCTGCGCAATACTGGGGTCTCAGGGGAAAGCCTAACCTCGCCAATACTTCCCTGCCCTGAGTTGAAGAACAAAGTCGTTCTTTCTGAGCATATAACGTCGCGACTGCGTACTCGTCAAAAGTATTGTGCAGGCCCAGTACCTCAAATATCTCTGTGCTAGCGCATTCGGGAACACCAAGGGCGGCTTTGAATGCTTTTCTTATTATTGTGTTTGGCTCTATAATCTCTTGGTCTGTCAAGGCCTGATACGGAAGGGCGTATGTGATTCGGATAATTACGAATGCGTGAACCAGGCTGATGGTCTCTCCCTCAGTTAGGCCGTCTCTGCTTCTTGCCACTCTCCGTATTATTCTGGCCACGTTTCCTGTGACCGCCTTTAGTTTTTGAAGGGTGTGGGATGTTCCAGCGTTCTGTTGTATCCACATCCCCAATATTCTGAGTGTCTCCACTTTGCGAATTGGCGCCCTGTCGAGAGTCAGAGTGAGTGACACCCAGTCCTTCTTTCTTGCGTATTTCGCACGCACCCGAATGAATTCCGATTTTTCGGGTGCGCATGCCATGTCCGCCGCACTCGCGTATTGCACGACTGCCTCTATGGCCTTTTGAAGAGTTTCTTGCTTGTCCACGTAAGACCCCTGGTGAGCCCAGAACGTGATGTCATAGGCATATATCGCACAGCTGAGATACGGGTGTTTATCTAGCTCCAGGGCTAGCTTTCTCATCCCTGCATTAAATAGCAGTGGAGACAGTATAGCTTCCTGGGGGGTACTTCTGTCGGGACAGTTGAAGGTGTCGGACCTCGTGGAGCCTAATCCGATTGCGGCCGTGCGGTCACTGAGGAACGAGCGCACGTAGTTATAAATTCGCGTTTCGCAGTTCACCGCTTCCAGTCCCTCCAGAATAGTGTTGCGGTAGATGCTGTCGAAGGCCTGCTTGATGTCCAATGCCAGTACAAATTTATCGTCCGACCATCTGTTGGGGTGCAGGACCTCGTGCTTTAGTAGTAGAAAAACGTCCTGCGCCGACACGTGGGGTGGGAAATCGAACATCTTGGAGGGGAACATGATGTTTAGCTCTATGTGGTTCGAGAGCCGGACCTGCACAACCTTTTCAAAGAGTTTCCCCGCGCACGATGTTAGGGAGATGGGTCGAAGGTTGTTCATGTTACGAGGCTTACCTGGTTTAGGAATGAGATAATTTTTGCTTTCTTCCATTCTTTTGGAAGGACGCAGTCCTCTGTCGAGACCGTGTCGTTAAAGAATTTGGTCAAGCTCTTTAGCGTGTCGTCACTTAGATTGCGAATCATTGCGTTCGTGACCTGATCTACCCCTGGGGTCATGTTTTTCCTGAAGGAGTGTGCCGCTGCGTAACCTCTTCAAAGGTTATGGGGGCATCCAGTTCTGGTTGGTCCTGACCTTCGTAAACAGGTTTGGTGGATTGGCCGGTCGGAATAGTTCCTACGTATATCTGTTTAATTTTGTCTATCATGTCAGCTTCCCGACCTTCAAACATGTTTTCAAGTAGCTTGAGTGTGCGATTCGCGACTGTTTTTGTTCCTCCCGGGTCAATCATACTTCGAAGAATGCGCCATGTTTGCTTTGTAGTCGACGGGCTCCAAAGCGAGTCGCTGAACTGACGCCAATTGGCGTCGCTTAACTTTTGTGCGTATTCGTTAGCTGCTTGCGCTAGCTGAGGTATCCGTATGCTGAGTTTGCGATTAAGCTTCTGCCTTTTACATCGTTTTGTGAGGCCTCTCCGGGGTTCCCAGAGATGCAAGAGGTTACGATCCACGGCTGGAGCCTCCGTTGTCATTTCAATTGTTTATGTGACTCCAGAGTGAATAACTCTGATCCGCTCGGCCCATTCTCCTACGTCTGTTATGCTGCCGATTGTTTTCTGTTTTTCACGAAATTTGGTCCAGTCGGATAGCCTTGCATTGCCAATAGCTCTTCGAATCCTGCTGCATTAACCGATATGCTTAAGATATAGTGATCGCTTCTTAGGTTTTCACCTAGGTTCGTCCATCGCGCCTCACTTTCGTTGTTGGTGAACATGACGTCGGCGGAAGTGTCCTTGGACACGCTGTTCCCGATTCGCACTGGGAGATCCGGTTGAGTTAGCCGGAAAAGTCCGTAGCGCTCTACAATGTCTGCTAATAAGGTGCCCTTGGGATTGTCTCCAGTGTAGCCCCAGTTTGAGTGTTGTGCGTTAAAGTCGCCTAACAATATTAATTTGTCCCTACCTTAAGCGAGTCGCACCGCGGTAGCCACCACGTTTTCGAAATCCGCCTGTTTTTCTCTGGGAGAACTATAAACGTTGACAATAATTGTTTTAGGTTTGCCCCTTTTCTGCGGCCAAATCGTGATTATCTGGTGCTGAATAGGTTCCCCCCAAGAATAATTTACGCCAATCGTGACACCCTTCTTGGCAAAGGCTGCTACCTGAGGCTAATCTGGGTGAGCATAAAGCTCGTACCCTTTGAGTTTTTGATTTTGTTTCCCTAGTTCCTGAATACAGATAACGTCGGGAGGGATTGGCGCCTATTCTATATAGTGCGTGAAATTAACCAATTTAGTGCGTAGCGTGCAGCAATTCCATTGCCAGATTTCAATGTGTCCGGTCTTTGTGTTGTTTGCCATATTATCCATGGATATTACTGTCACTATCAGTGTGTTCTATAGCTTTCGGTGTCCTGGTAGGAGTACCAGGAGTTTCACTGACCCTCTTTAGGGGGACGGCTGCGGCTTTTATTTGCACATCCTCTACCATTCGCTTGAGTTTGTGTAGCTCTGCGAACATTAGTTGCGTGTTTTGTGCTAACTGTCCCAGCGTTACCGATTGAGCGCTGGAGGCGGTACTCTGTTGCAGTGATGTCTGTGGTGGTGATTTGGAAGTGTTGTCCGGAATTTGTATGGGTTGCTGTGATGTGCTGTTTACCATGGGCTTAAAAGCTTCAAGCTGGGCTCGTAGCTCGGCTAAATTGTTTTGAAGTATTTTGTTTTCTTCTACTATTTTCTTGTACTCAGGGTTTCGTGTGACTGGTGTAGGTGTATTCTTAGCATTGGCAGTGGGAGATGCGACTTGCGCCCAGCTTACCTGATTATTTTGACGGATGCTGCATGCCAATAGGATCCCTGGTGACTTGCTTCTTGGGGCCTCCTTCTTTTTTGTCTGATGGTTGCTACTGAGGCACCTTGGGTCGGAAAGCCGACCGTCTTCTCTGGCCCGGCTGCCCAGAACAAGATCGGCTCCGCGACGGCGAGTGGGTTCTGGAGCGGCTGCGACGATCCATCGCCGGAAGGAACTCCAGCTCGGAGTCCTCGTCTTCGGTGGCGAACCACAGTAGCTGGGTCTTCGTTGGTTTCTTTGGCCGTGGTCTTGATATCTGCCTGACTGGCTTTAGTCTTTTGGGACATCTGCGGTCACCCGTTGGATGATCACTCCCACAAATGGCGCATTTGGGGGTGCACGTGTGTCCATCGGCAGGCTCCCGCACCCCGCACGAACGGCACACCTGTACGTCGGGCTGTGGACATACGTCGGTGCGGTGTCCCACGGTGCCACAGGTACGGCAGAATTGTACCGCATTTAGGTAGGGTGTGCAGAGTTTCTCTCCCCCCCCCCCCCCCGAAGTAATAAACACACCTTGGCACTCGGCTGCCGTAGAAGGTGAGCAAAGCACTTTGTGAGTCGCCCATCATTCTTGCGTCGATCAACTCGAGTCCCTGCGTTCGGATACGTCGGTTCGACCACAGCACGTCAGAAGGGTTCTATGCTTCTATCCCGTGGATTAATCGCCGCGTCGTGTCTTCTCCTGCTGTAACGTACGCATTGACCGGGTGTTGTCATCCGTTGATGTTCAAGGATTTAATGGCTTGCATGACCTTGGCCGTATCCCGATTCGGGGTGGATATCACTGCAATGCTGGAACCTGACTTGATTCTTAGAATAAAATTGTTGTCGGCGGTTCTGTCCTGGCACGCCTCCATGACGGCTCTAGCCAGGGCCTGACTGGTAACATTTTTGAGTGGTAGCCCTTGGTGTGGTCTGATGACCACCTTCAGGTCACTCTTCGGTAGCGGCGGGAGACGCTTGAGTCGTGGGCGCCACGGGTTTGGATGAGTTGGTAATCGGACCTAATGGCAGTGCGCTTCCTTGCGCGGAGCGTCGCTCCTGAGCGAGATTTTTATTTTCCTTCTGGGAAAGAACGCGCTCCCATCCTGCTTCTGTTGTCGTTTCGTCGACCACGGTAGCGGTTTGCATGTTGTTGTTGATCGTAGCCACCTTATTGCATTCGTGCTGCGGTGTTGCATAACCCACATGAGATGCAGTGAAATCCATCTGTTCTTCAAGTCGCGACGTTGTAACAAGTCGCGGGTTGCATGTCGCACCTGGAGTGCTTAAGGCCGCCACGCTTGAGTGCGCGCTCGCACGCCGGCGCCGGCGCTGCATGCTCCCCTAACTGAAGTTAGGGTTAGCAGCTGGCCACGTTCTGAAGGTGGAAAATCGGCCGTAAAACGCCGAAATATGGTCCGACTGACCTGCAGTTAGTCTCCACAGGCGCCGGACCACTTCTTACAGATGTAGGTGATCGTTTCGGGCCGGTCCCAGAAGATTGTCCACCCGAAAAACCAAACATGCGTAGCCCGATGTGAGCGCAGCCGTTTCGAACGGCGTCTTCTCAGCGCTGAGGCAAACTGTACAAAAAATCGACTCGCCATCTGGCCCTGCGAAAGTGGATGTCCAGCGAAGTGGGAGTGTCGGCTTACATCAGCTACAATGGCAGTAGCTCCGGAGGCTCTTGCGTCGAAGTGGGCCGCCGCTCTGCGCAGCTCCAACCTCAAGACACAAGAGTGGGCTGTCCAGCAAGCCCGAGAGGCGGCGACGAGGCAAGGCCTCGAAGTCCCCTCATGGGAGACCTGAGCCCGGGTCGTCAAATTTGCCGGATTCAGAATAAAGTTGTTTCCATCCATCCAGCGAAGCTGTTGCAAAACCACCACTACAACTGCTGAGGGGTGGGGGGGGGTAGGGGTATGCAATGCTTTACTGGTGGTTCGGATGCATGTTTTCAGCTTGTTCTGTAGTGAAACGTATGCTATTTTGTGTGTTGTAAACATGATTTCAATAAATGTATGCACGGTTCGCTTCGCTTTGCTGAGCGCTTGTAGCCTCTGCCTTATGGGGGTATGAGCCATTGCTGAAGTTGATAGATGCTTTCTTTGGCTTGTTCTTTTTGAAATCAAGAATTGAACGGAAACCAATCTGGTCGGGAACGTGCATGACAACAATTAAAACGGGCACCGACCATGAAAGTTCCTAAAAGTAAGACGTTTTTTGTTCATTGAAACGTACGCTGTTCTGTGCGTTACATGCTTCATTCCATTGAATGTACGCACTGTTCGCTTCACTTCGCTGAGTGCTTGTAGCTTCTGCATTACGAGGGGGATGCGCCATTGTATCTTTGCTTGCTTAGGGGGGTATTAGCCTTTGATGGTGATAATTTTTTTAAAACGAAAGCTTTACTAATCGCGTCGACTAGACCGAGTTTCGCCGTTGTCATTAATCTGACCTTCATTTGACCGCACGTGCGCTGTAGCCTTAGCAATGCGCCGCGCCGAGCTCCGCCGCCACCACCGCCGTATTGGCGCATGCGCTCTCCGCAGCTGGGTCACCGCTTGACCACGTGACTCTCCGCGCGCATGGCTAAGAGGAGCGCCGCTCTCGCCTAGTAAGTGCGAGCTAGGCCATGGATGAGAGCGAGGACGGGCCGTCTCCTCTGAGCGTTGCGCGGGACTGGGAGGCTTTGAGCCGTCGTCGCGAAGCGGTGACGACGGCTCACACCAAGTGTGTATCCGAGTTGGCGTTTTTATTTGCTAATTTCAACTTGTAATTTCTGTCTGCCCATTTGGCAATCGAACATTGTGGGAAAGCTGGCGACGAAAGTTGCCCACCAACTAAATTAATAAATAAATCAAAGAAAGACACTCTTGCTTCTCATCGGTCCGTATGCTTCAATGACGGGCTTGCGACCTGCAGTTATTGTATTACCTCCCCAAATATGTAATAAAAGAAATAAAAAAAAATGAGACAGGACGATTTCACGAACTACTCTGAGCTCAATGTTCTCAGAAAGGTCTTCGGGGTTTTAAAGATATCGTCAATCTCGTTCCTCCCAGCAAGCTTCCTAGCTTCTGCATGGTACTATTATGCGAAAGCGTATACGACACTGCGGAGGGGCCCGAGAAGACGAATCAATCAGATTGAATGGATGCTGTGAAGCAGCAAAAGAAAAGTATTTGAGGGCGACGCAAGAGATCGCTGGGGTAGCGGACAAGCGATAACCCCAGAGAACGCCCCGAGCGTTTTTTTAGTAATACAAAAAAACAGCGAGAAAAAGGTAGGGACTGGCTTTTCCCCATGTCACCCGGATGATGATGAAATGGATTCGGAGGGCATGCGGTAGAGCGGGAAGGGGGAGTTTCACTGAGACGCCAACGTGTTTACCTTGGGATTCAGCTCCCTGCTCGTCGCGTCCACTGAGTTTCTTTTCGAAACGAAAGTATGCGGCAAGCATAGAGACGAGGTAGTGGAAATGAAATAAGAAATATTTTAATATGGAATTCAATTTGGCTACTGCTAATGATAATACAAAAGCTGGCACATCTTACATCCAGGAGGAATCGATGGTATGCGAAGCAGTGTGCGGGGAGCCTACCAAGTTAATGACACGACCACGAGAGCACCAAGACGTAGGCGGCTGTTTCATGACCTACATGCCATGATGTTCACGTCGTCACCTACCATTTATGTTTGTCATTCAGTCTTGTCATACATTCCAATTGTGGTAGATACCAAGCTAACGAAACGACTATTTTATTAATTAATTAATTTATTTATTTATTAGTACCTCAAAGGCCCCATTGAAGGGGTATTACATGAGGGGGTGGAATTTCAGCAGTACATTGCTTCTATGGACGATCTGAATGACGATGAGTCGATCTGATCAACGATGGCGTTTGGCAGGTCATTCCAGTCCCTTGCTGTATGGACGAAAAATGATGACAGATGCGCAGAAGTGCGGGCAGAGGGTGGGTAGACGGCCTTCCTGTGGTTTGTGCGATTGGAAATGCGATGTGCGGGGCTGATAATGGAGTTCAGAGATGGATGATCAAAGAATTTATAAAACAGACACAGTCTGGAATTTTTTCTTTTACTATGAGAGCACCAAGACGTAGGCGGCTAGATAAATACATACTCTGAAAGTGGCAAATGTGCGCCAAGGAATGCTTCCCGTTTAAAAATTCACCGACCATTACCATACTCCCTAACGGAAAATTTGAGGGCAGGTTTATAGGTGTTTTTATTTTGTGATATATTGTCTACCGGGGACAGTCTGGCTCGGGCGGCACATTGCAAACGGAGCGAAGTGGGGCGCTAATCGGGAGATCGCGAGAGGCAGCGCACGTGTGACGCGTGGGCGCGATTCATGCCAGCCGCTGCAGACAGACCTCCGCTCATGCAGTGCTTTGTTTCCATATGTGGTAACGCTGAACGCGCTCGCCACATGCCATCGGCGAACAGACGACGGCGCGCTACTCTGGCGCCATCTGCACATCCTCTTCCTGCGCTTTCCTCCGCGCACTCCCTTCGCTATCGCCGGCTTTCATCCGCCACATTCGCGTTTGCTCTTTCATCCTTCGCTGTGCTCGTTCGCTCGCTTACGCCGAGGAACGCGTGCTTAACAGCTGCGCTCTAAAATTACTGCAAAACCCCACCTCACAATGACTGTCGATGGTAATGTAGCTTTAAAACAGTATATTGACACAACGTATCGCCACAGCAGAAACACGTTATCTACGAGGCTTGTACTGCAGCGGGACACCTCTTTCGCGCTTCCCTGAGAACACTAGGTGCCATCCGATGTCTATAGTCCCACCACCGCGAAGCCTGCCCGTGGCCTCCGAAATGCCTGGCGTGCCGGCGCGTGCCAACGCAGACAAACGCTTCGTGCAGAGACCGGACTCCTCTCTCGCGATTCTTTTTGGACACGCTGTGCCCTCTAGTAGCACTGCCGAGAAGTCCGCGCGTGACTTTGAGATGAGAAGCGTGCCGCACCGGTGCTTGCGAACGCTGAGTATTGCTCGCGCGCTTGCTGTCTGCTCGGTGGCGCATACTCAGTGACCCCAGTTGGCGAGAGGTAAATTGAAGAGCGGCGCATACCCAGTCTATTCATGGCGCAGCTCGCTGAAGTGTTGGCGTGAAGGCGTTCGTTGAAAAGCGAAACGTACCCAATGTAATTGTGGCGCAGCCTACTAATGCGTCGAGTCGCTCCCCTTGAGGAACCCTTGAGACTTGAGTTAGATTCCGCTCGACATCGGAGAAATCGAAGGGAACTTTTTCGTCATTGTAGAGCGGCACATTCCAAGTGACACACACCTAGTTACCTAAGTTGGCGTCAAAGACGTTCATTGAAGATGGACACACAACTACTGGCACAAATACAGTGACCCAAGTTGCCAACAAATAGTTTATACGAACAGCGGTACCTACCAAGTCACAAGTCTATAGCGGCCCACGTATACATTGCCACATACTCAGTGGCTCAAGTGGGTCCGATGGTTGGTTCCGAACCCTGGTACGTCCGCCTAGCAGCCCGATGCGCTCCCCATTTGACCAACCAGTGCCCCAGGTAGGTGCGCAATCGCTTAGATACAAATGTACTAACACAGATATATAGGCTCCCGGAAAGTGCGCCAATTACCCTAGGAGGAACGCAATAATAATATTAATAGTAAAGTGGCCATTCAGTTGCTGCCCGATAACTGTATTAGAAAGAAAGTGGATAGTGCGTCTAACCGGGCTCGGTAGTTTCTAAGGATGGTACGTTGAAATTCAAATACAACGTTCTCTTTGAATCGTTTAGTTTAGTTAAGCATGCGCGATAGCTTTCATTTGCGGACAAATGTCGTCCACCTTTTCCCTTTGCGTAAGCAATGCTAACTGAGCAGCGGTACAAAAGCTTTTTCTTCGATGCAGTTTGACAATGTTTCTAGGATGAATCAATGCGTAAAGCTGCCTCCTGTACTTCCGTTTCAGCCATACCGCATCTGCACGAGTAGATCCGCACAAATTGTTAGTGAAACAATTTTGTGTGGATGATGTAACATTTATTTCATTTTCTTATTGTCCGTTTAGAGCGGAGAGCGATCCCAAGCCACAGCGGTGGCACGATTCTGTGCTAGCCAATGATGCAGGGCAATGGAAAGGAATAAAAAGAACTAAATAAATTATCGGCACAAGAGGTATCGCTCCGCTTCTTTTCGATTTACTAGTCGTGTAGGCAACCAGGCACCCATTTATTTGACCTCCTTACAAACAGATCTTCCAACGCGCAAAGAAAAACGGAAAAGAACCCAGAAGCAAGAAACCAAGAAGCACGAGCCAGCGTCATGAACGCGCGAGGCGCGGCTGTGACGTGGCGTCGTAGCCAAAAGGAACTTTGGTGTCGTGTTAAGCATGAAATGCTTTTAGCGCCCGTTGTCGGTGACCTTCAAGAGACCTTGAGCCGAAATCCAGAGCCATTATCCGGGCACTCAAGACTAGAATGGGACGAGAACGAAACGAGAACATCTTAGCAACCAACCAAACTTAAAATCTGCGCTTTCTGGCCCCAAACCCTTGTACAGGACCGAATAATACATGCGATAGTTACTGTCCGCGCAAATTACAAAAAAAAAAATTGCTTCCGATTTCTTCTTGATGTTCGCTCACAATATCACTCAAGCTATACCTTCTTGTATACTGAAGTTTAATTTGTCATTTCCAATAGCTATGTTCAAAAGACAGATACAGTGCACCATACACTTGATTGTCATCTTCTGGCGCTGAGACAGGGTTGCCCGTGTTCTTTTCAACGCCAGCGATCCATGAATTCCGCGGCGTGGGTCTACGCCTCCTCTTTCGACAGATGGCGCCACGCTGCCTGACAAGGCCGGCAGCGTCCGGCGTGCTGCGGATGGTTGTGAGCAATCTTCGTAATTACTCGAACCAATCTGCTTTGCCAGTAGCCATTTGATACATCTACTCTAGATTACGGGAGAGCCAGCATATTTTTTCTGCTACAGACGCCACTGGCTTTTCCTTCAAGGGGCCATTTGACGATTTCGCACGTCAAAAAAGAAAGTGGACAGGCAAGGTAGAATGCCGGAATTAAGCTGTATTATTTTTTTGAAACATATGACAGCAAGTCACGTGGCGACCGAAAAGGACATATCTTGGCGCATGCGTGCAGAGCAGGGCGAAAAATCTTGACACATTTTATTGAAACCATTACCAATTACGCAAAGAACGAAACCGCTTGTCGAGGTCACCAAGTAGGTTTTTTTTTCTCGAAGAAATAGGAAGCTGTGGTTAAGCACTTTTCTGACTTATTTAACCCTTTGAGGGTCGATTGTTTTTCGCCACATGCGACAACCCAGGGTCGATTTTTTTTATTGCACATTTGAATTCTTCAGAGGGAGTTATTTCGAAAAAAATTACTGTAACTTTTCTAGGGTGACCGTAAAGTGAGAAAAAAATGTTTGGCGTTGGCATATATGGACTGTTTATTCATGAAAAACAATAAAAAAATAGCAAATAAAGTTATAAGAATGAAAAAAAAAATTGGTGCATTGTTATACGGAATGTCCACACGAGAAAAATACACAAGAAGAATGCGCACACGAATTTTTTTTTGCAAGTATCAAATGTTCCTCTTGCACTAATACTTCTTCAGCGTGTGGTAGTTCTTGAAGCATGGCTCCACGCAGAGCGGTTTGTTGCACTCAGCGCACATGTACCTAGCGTCCTAGCGACGTTTTTGCTGCCGAGTGGTGTTGGCGCAGACGTGGCACCTCCTCTGGGTACTGATTCACTGAGCAGCCATGGGAGGCAACTTCTGAATAAAGCGCCAAAAAAGGAAACGCATGCACGGCGGCATACATACTTCGTATGCAGACCCCTGTGAGCAACAAACGAGCGAGTAAGAGGCGGTCACCCTTTGAGTGAAAAGAACGAGATAGCCATTGGTCTTGCGAGCCAAAGAAGCCGAAACCGCGTGCGAAACAATGCTGAAACTAACCGCCGCGCAGCGCGCCAATGTGCGAGCGGTACCAGACGCGCGGGAGCAAAAACAAACTATACAACGAAAACTAAACAAGAGCGACGCGAGAAAAAAATTCCATGTATTCCCACATAGTGGCAGCACATGTCAGGCAAGAAAAAGTTAGGATATTAACGCGCGTTTTAAACGTACAGACGGCGCCGTAAATATACGGCATCGACCATTTTCGGACGTGTTCGCGGCGCCGTATATTTACGGCATCGACCCTTAATGGGTTAATATCTGAACGCTTATGTATTAGTGTGCAGAGGAGTATGCATTTGGGCTGGTTGTTTCATTATTACGAGCTGAAAAAAGCGATAAACGACAGGACGTAGAATGGGACGAAGACCACAGCGTTGTGGTCCGCGCCCCTCTCTTCGTCCTGTCGTTTAGCACTGTTTTCTGCTGGTGTTAGCGTGAATTTTTAATGCGAATACCATTCTTAGGCTGCTACAGCCATTCTGAGTCTGCTGTCTGTCTGCCTGACTGCCTCTGAACCAGTGGTCCTAGTCGTCTAACAGCTCCGGCAACTATGTGTTCGGGGTTGTGATGCCGCCGTGGTTGCTGCATCGCCGTCATTCCAGCTTTGTCATCCGGCTGTCATGAGGCCATCCTAATCACGTCATTGTTGTCAAACAGTCGTCGTCACGGTGCCGTTTTATCATTGTCATCACTTCAGTAACGTCATCTCATTGTAGCTCCGCCATAGCTGTAATACCGTCTTCGTCGTTCGATCATCGTCAATCTTTCTTTGTCATTGTATTATAATAATGCTGTCGTCATTTAATCATGATTATGCCACCCTTAATATGACATCATCGTCAGACAGTTGCTACCATGCCTCCATTTGTGGGGTCGCTGTCGTAATGCCGTCTTGGATGTGCCATAATCGTCATTATAGCTTCGTCGTCCGGCTCTCGTCAAGCCGTCGTCATCATGTCATCATCATCATCACACAGGTTTAGTGGTACAGTCATCGTCACGCCATTCCCATCATACACTCGCCGTTATCACATTGTCATCGTGCCGTTGTCATGTCACCGTCGTCAATGCACAGTCGTCATACAGTCGTCATCGTGCATTCGTTGTCATACCATCATCGGGATGATGCCGCGGTGATTCCATCACAATCATTTTAGCTTCAGCATTCGACTTGCGTCATGCCTTGGTCACCGTACCGTTGTTGTCTTGGCATCGTCGTTACGCTGTCACCTCTTTCGTCGATCCATCGACGTCATGCCTTATTCGTCATTCTATCGTAATCACGCTGTCACCATGCAATCGTGATTATGCTGTCGTTGTCATGCCATCGTAATCATTGCCTCGCCGTCAAACAGACGGTATCATGCACCCATTGTCATACTGTCACCGTCATGCCGTCTCGGTATGACGGTGACAGTATGATGTACCCCACTCGCTGGCCGGTCGGGCCAGATTGGTGTGGCATCGCAAGCGATGTGTCTGCAACACGAAACGCATAAACCGCTCCCTTATTGGTCCCGACGCATGAGCATTCAAATCGCCGACAAAGACCGCAGGGGTAGTGCCATCGCAACTAACCCACGCCAAGGGAGTAGTCATGAATCTTACGGGCCTAGGGACCATTACATTTTTGGCTTGTTTATGAGGGTATGAGCCATTGAGTATGACATTTTGCGACATGCTGTTCTGTACCTTGTATGCATAATTGTAAAGAATGCAAGCACTGCGCGCTTCACTTTGCTGACTACTTGTAGCCTTTGCCTTACGGGGCCATGATAATATGTGCGGACACGAAAATGCTATGATACGATAGTGAAGAACGTGAGAATACTGGGACTCCGCATCTCCGAAAATGGCTACAACGGAGAAACCACTAGACTACTGGACAAAATAGTTTTCAGCAAACAATCAGACTAATAGAGCGGATATCCAAGAGGAACAATGGGACGAAAAAGCACCATCTCATCCGATTAATAGAAACATTCGTAATCAGTCGTATCGTATATGTGGTCTCTTACCTTAAGCTCTACGCTGCGGAGAAATCCAATATAGAATGCATCATTAGAAGGGCGTATAAGCAAGCTTCGGCCCTTTCGGCAAATACGCCAAACGGGAAGTTCCTACCGCTCAGAGTGCACAACACACTAAACGAACTTACTGAGGACCAGAGAGTGGCGCAGTATGAAAGACTCACGCATAGTTGGACGGGGAGACACATCTTAGGCGACGTGGCAATAACCTACGCAGCACAGCATGCACTGCGGAGAGACATCCCAAGGAAAATAAGGGAACACCTCTCGATACCCCCAATCCTCAGTAACATTCACCTGGAGTTTCACGAAGATAGAAGAATCGCAAGAGCGAGGTCTCTCCGCAAAAGATTCCGTAGTTACAGGGACGTGGTTTGTGTAGACACGGCGGTACACAAATAGGCAGCGTATGTCGATAGTTGCTACGAGTCTAGAGGGTGACTAGGGTGTTGGTGACAGTGTAAAAACAGGAAAGGCAGAGGTGGCGGAATAGGCGCCCTTGGCACTGGCAATATAGCCTCCTCAGAGGCTAACATCGTGGTCAGCGACTCCAAGACCGCCGTCAAGGACTATACCAAAGGAAGAATCTAGCCGGAAGCGCTAAGAGTTTTAGCCAACAATTGTGAAGGTTCAGATATTCGCATTATATGGGAGCCCGCACACTCCTTCTTTCCCGGCAACGAAATAGCGCGCAACCTGTCTCGAGAACTGACGGACCTAGCAGGTGACACGCGAATAATGGGAACGGAGAGACCGGTTGACTAGTTCTAACGAGCTCGTCAAACACTATAAATTGGGAAGGGCCCGTTTCCCACCGGCGCACTTCTCGCTATAGACGGCAAGCGACGGCATAGCATCTCTTAGAAACAGACACATATCCGAACCCGGTGGCCTACCACCGCTCGCACCCGGACCTTTACAAGGATAGATGTAGATTCTGTCAAGAAAGGGTGGACCTACAACGTATGGTTTGAGCTTGTCCTCGGGCACCCACACAGAATAAAACACACGAGACCAGAGAGCAGTGGGAGTCCACGTTGCTTATCTGTGCACCGGAAGATCATCTTAAGGCAATCCAGCGGGCTGAACATGTCGGGAGGGCCCAAGGGCTCGAGGCCGTTATCCAGGCAAAGAGGCCTAGGTCTCTTAAGTCTGCTATACTAAAATAAAGTTTATTCCTCCCGCTCCTCCTCCTTAGCCCTATACAGCCCCGCTTTAAAACAGAAGCGCGAAGTTGCGAAATTCGTAACTCTGCCCCAGAAACTAATCTCACATGTTTGTGAACCACATCTGTTAGATGATGCACAGTGGCCAAATGCGATATCTGAGTTTATAGCTGAAGCAAAATTGTTCCATTGCTCACGCGATACTAATGAATTATAGCAGTATATTTCATAGCGGTGTATGATACATTTATGTTTCCTTTAGATGTCTCAATAGGTGCACTTTATATGATAGCGATTTAGAAGGGTGATGGTTTGGGCTAGTTGGTTTTCCATTTTAGACTGTGTGGTACAACGCGAAGTGCGACAGGGGACACAGGAAAAAGCACTTGTCCTCGTTTTTTCCTGTGTGCCTTGTCCCGCTTCGCGCTGTACCACATATGATCGTGATATCTCACTATTTATGGTAAAATTATTTCAAACTTTTGTATCAATTTTAATACTTTTGCAGTATTCACCATTTTATACTAAAAAGTCTTGAGAGCCTAAATTAAAAAAAAATATCTGCTTGCTACAATCTTTAAATTTCAACATTTTCTTTTTAGTGCAACAAACTTAATCGAACTCAGTACAGTGGATGTAGAGAAAAACAATTTCACCGTGCCCATGTATTTAAAAAGCTCGAATTTTTTATATAGTGGCGGCTGTGTACTAGTATGCACCAGAACTTTACGAAATTATGCCGTACAATAGCGATATCACAGGTGTTTAATGAAAGATTACGTAGTCGCTTTTGTGGTTTTCCGCTCGCCTTCGCTACCCTCGCCATGAGCGGTCAATCCTACTCGCCCGCAGTTCTCTAATAAAGTGTAAGAAGAAAATATTGTCCGCTGCCCTCTGCGAGACGAATGGAAGCTTCACGGAAAGATCAGTGATGCGGCTGAGCCCCCGCTTCGTTCTCAGAAAGCACAGCCAGTCCCGTGCGTTGTCTCATCCCTCGCGAATGGACCAACCGACAAACATTTACTCTCTAGATGTAACGCGTGTGACACCGCTGGCGTCAGGACGCGCGAAGAATGGACCGCAAAACACATGGGATTGATTTTTGAATATGTGGCTTCGTGGGAATGCGTCGTTCGCCAAAACGAGTCACGAGATTGTGTTGCGCGACGCACTTACACTTAAAGTAAATGTCTTCAGTGCATAAAAAAAAAAGAAAACGCTAGACTTGGGAGCATGTTGCGTAGCTTGACGCAAAATCTTTGCGGAAAACTACTGCGTGCTTGTCGTTGTGAGCGATAGTGAAAAAGGCCGGCAGATACTATTACGCCCAGTGGGAAACGATGTTATGCGAAGCAGTGTCCGGGGAGCCTACCGAGTTAACGAAACGACCATAAGAGCAGAAAGACATGAGTGGCTGTTTCGTGACCTACATGACAGGCACGTCATGATATTCATGTCATGGCCTATCATTTATGTTGGTCATGCACTCTTGGCATACTACGCCGGTTTTGGTACATACCAAATTAACGAAACGACCATGAGAGCATCAAGACGTAGGCGGCTACATAGATAGATTCTGTCAAAGTGGCAAATGTTCGCCAAGAAATGCTTCGCATATATTACATATTGTTTTGTCCTCGCAAGTTCCAAGTGTGATGGGTAACATGAAACTCTTGCCAGAGGGGACCTCATTGAACGAGCAGTCGCTATACTGCAATCTAAACATGTAATATAGCATCAGCGCATAAGAAATGACCCAACTGTTGTGTTAGGGGCTCACGTAAACGCATTTACCATTATATATATCGTTCAATCTCAGAAACGTTAACTATCGTATCCTATCTTTCTTTTTTCAGAGACTGCAGTACTACAGCTCGGCTTCTGCAGCGGTTGGCCCTTGTTTGCGGCTTCCCGGTCAGCAAGACTATACAGGCAAGTAACGTCATCGCGATTAGTTTTCTTATCTGGAGTGGCAAAGAGTCTCGCATATAGCGATGCAAGGAGATCGGGAAACAACTGAATACACGCATAAGAAGAGATTTCTCAGTTCTTCAGGACGGGAAAAATGAAAACGTAGAGAACGCGTCGGAAGGCTTCCATGGTACGTGAGCAGCATGCGTCGCCGTCGCGTCTTCCAACGACTTCGCGTTCGCGCAAGTCTTGCGCCTTCGCTTCTGACTTCGCAGTTTTTTTTTCTTTTTTTAAGCCGGTAATGTTGCTGTCTATGTGGCTGTAGCGGTTTCGCTCTGGAGTAAAAGTTTTCGTGTAAACAGATCACGTATTCTTTTGCATGTTCTTCTTATGTTTAAGCCTTTTAGTTTAGGTAGCTGGCTTTTGAGTCGGCGGTATTTTCGAAAAGAAAAGTGTGGAAATGTTAAGAGCTTCGAATTCCACGTTGCACGGCAGAAAAAGAAAATAGGAATTGAGAATGTGCTACAAGAATTGGAAGGAGCTTCACCGCACGTTGCTTCCTGTGTGCTTTGAAGACATGTTCAGGAAGGCTTTTTTTTAGTCAAATACTTTGAGGAAAACAAAGAAAATACAAAATTGGCTTTTTGAGCAGCAAGCATAACAGCTTCCGCTCGCAATGTTAACATTTGGATTTAGCCGAGATTACTTGCGTGTTCACAAACCAGGATTGCAGCCTTAGTAGCACTGCGTTATGTTGTTTTCACTTTCTTTTCATCCATCAATAAAAAAACAACTCTGAAACAAACAAACACACACACACGCACGCACACACACGCACACACACACACGCACACACACACACACACACACACACACACACGCACGCACGCACGCACGCACACACGCACGCACGCACGCACGCACACACACACACATATTGACACGGGAACTTGTTTATCGGGTGACCACGTTTCACCGCCTAACAAATGTCATTGCTCGGCGCAGGACGCGCCCGCACGTATCGGAAGTTTCTGGAATGTTATCGATGGTTCTATCCGCTATCTGTTGTCGCTAAATCTTCTGTAATCTGATTTCATGTATGGGCGACGCGAATGGTCTAGAACTTTCTGGTAGACACGCGGGTCCCAGCGATTACTCTGGAAGCTTCGATGACTGATGTACAAAAGCCGACGCGCTTGACCCGCTGATCAGATTTTCGACTATTGCCGACCGTGTTCGCCGCTGTCGCCGTTCTTTGAGTGAAGCGTGTGTTTGAGGGCACGAGTTCGCCCACTGAAACGCTAGTTTTGTCATTCCCAGTTTTGCTTCTTTACAGTCACTATTACGTGACAGTATATATATATATATATATATATATATATATATATGTATTGTCACGTAATAGTGACTGTAGAGCAGCAAAACTGGGACTGACAAAACTAGCGTTTCAGTGGGGGAACTCGTGCCCTCAAATACACGCTTCACTCAAAGAACGGCGACAGTGGCGAACACAGTCGGCAACATATATATATATATATATATATAGGTACGGGGATCGATACCCCACACCTCCACCAGAATGTTGCCTGTTGCAGAAGAGGCTATTTACAGGCTATTTACACTGGGGCCAGGCAACCAGGCCGACACTCACTCGCGCCAAGCGCACCGACCAACTTCATCGTCGTTCTCGCGGTGGCTCGTCTCTTGAGGAGCGCTCGATGATTTCGCAATAATATATATATATATATATATATATATATATATATATATATATATATATATATATATAGAGAGAGAGAGAGAGAGAGAGGACACGTGTACAAGACAACCGTTCTACTAACGTTATTACGGCTGGCGAATGAAAGTTGGAGAATTTCAAACTCTGGAACCAGCCCGGAAGAAGGGGAGCCCGGTCTCGGAAGTGCACTCTAATATACGTATATAAGGTGGCGCTCCATTATTTTATTCCCGACATCTAACTTTGTACCTAGGGCGTGAACGGCAATGTGTACTATGGTAGGATATGGCCAATGGCAAACAGCGTTTTGAGCAAAAATGCGTGAATGAACAAAGCTTGTTCCAAATTTATTGTTGGGCGTTTGCTTCAACACAAGAAAGCTTTGCGAACGCGGAGGCTGCCCATCGGAAGCAGAAGATCTGAAGGGGAAAACGTGCCAGGATTGCGACACCAAATTGCCCAGGTCCCATTCATCACCCGCTTGTCGTCTAGTTCCGTTGTTTACGCAGATAAGCGCCTTGAACTTCTGGTCTGCCTTTAGTGTATATCCACTAAGATACCGCAGCGCGCGCGCAACGAAGGAGGACACTGGGCAAAGTTAAGCCGTCCAACTCTCAGTACTTTAGCAAATCGCTGTCGAAACAAGGAGGAGCCTTATACGGCCACAGGGACGGATCGACAAAGCTTTTTTGTGAAAGCACCGCCGACGTGGAGCGCGCTTCTCATTGCCAGCTGCGTCTGTCGAAGACGAAAAGTCGTGTAGAGCGCCCGCGGCAGGAATATAGCTTTTGAAACGGAGGGATGTTAGGATAACCGATGGCTCAGAACGTGTGCGAGCTTTGTTTCGTTCTGTCGTCGGGGCAGCTTTTCGAGACATTCTTCCTTCTTTTCGGTCCTTGTTCCTTCTTACGCAAGCTTTTCGAAACCACTCCGTGGTACTTGACAACCTTCCGCTATTGGAAACATATCTGCTCGGGTCCCACTGAAGTTTGAAAAAGAAAAATACTTTTGCATAATCGTGCTCGTTGCGATTATGCAAGAAAGGATCACTCATATCTGAAGACAAGGAAAAGCGCATTGGTCACGCAAATACATTAGTCAATTTCATGAAAGGAAAATAATATATATGAACATCATTCTTTCCTTCCCGTCCGGATGTATGCGTAATGTGAAACAATGACATCGTGTCAAAGCTTCTGGAGCCATGAGTAGCGAGAGGAAAAAGAAAAAGGACTTTGTGTTCAGTGTCCACGTGCCCGCTTATAAGGTTAGTGCAAAGCGTAGTGCGTCTCTTTCACCCAACACGATGTCCCACTCCTCCCAATGAAAAGCAGGATGCCTCATCATCATATCGTGGTTTGGGCAGGTGAAATTTTAGAATTTTTTTCCCAAGGAAAAGCGAAGAGCAGAACCCAATTCTTTGTTAGCATATCTTTGTAGAAGCTTCTCAAACGCCCTTGAAGACAGAACTTTTGGTATAGTAGAGGAATGTTTGGAAAAAATTAGGCCACCTATGCTTGTTTCTTAAAAAAAAGTAAAGCTAGAACCCTTGAATTCTTGATCCCTAAGAACAATAAAAATCAGTAGAATCCTTTTTTAGTAGTTATGCTAAAATAAATATACGCTAAGACAAGTTTGCCTCAAGTTTTTTAATGCTTTCCTGCATCATCATCATCATCATCATCATCATCATCATCATCATCATCATCAGCAGCAGCATGGTTACGCCCACTGCAGGGCAAAGGCCTCTCTCATACTTCTCCAACAACCCCGGTCATATACTAATTGTGGCCATGTCGTCCCTGCAAACTTCTTAATCTGATCCGCCCACCTAACTTTCCGCCGCCTCCTGCTACGCTTCCCTTCCCTTGGAATCCAGTCCGTAACCCTTAATGATCATCGGTTATCTTCCCTCCTCATTACATGTCCTGCCCATGCCCATTTCTTTTTCTTGATTTCAACTAAGATGTCATTAACTCGCGCGTTTGTTCCCTCACCCAATCTACTCTTTTCTTATCCCTTAACGTTACACCCATCATTCTTCTTTACATAGCTCGTTGCGTCGTCCTCAATTCAAGTAGAACCCTTTTCGTAAGCCTCCAGGTTTCTGCCCCGTAGGTGAGTACTGGTAAGACACAGCTATTATACACTTTTCTCTTGAGGGATTATGAGAACCTGCTGTTCATGATCTGAGAATGCCTGCCAAACACCCCCCAGCCCATTCTTATTCTTCTGATTATTTCCGTCTCATGATCCGGATCCGCCGTCACTAGCTGCCTTAAGTAAATGTATTCCTTTACCACTTCCAGTGCCTCGCTACCTATTGTAAATTGCTGTTCTCTTCCGAGACTGTTAAACATTACTTTAGTTTCCTGCATAGGCCTGGCTTACTAAGAACCACAGGATGGCGGCATCCGGACAAACAAGAGAAGATACAGCAACAAAGAAAAAAGTTGCACCAGAGGTGAAGTACAAAGAGATATGTTCTTCAAATGCATACGTTGTGCTCAAGCGACATATCCGGGCTTGTAAAGAGAAAGAAAGAAAATAGATCAAAATAGACACCATTTATCACACAAATGTAGTATAACTTGCTTTGATACAATCGACACCACACTGGGGAAACTTACGAGAGGCACCATTATGGCACTCACGGGGCCCTGTAATGATTATCGGACCTTCTATATTGCTACGGATCAGTTTTTCTGGTAAGGAAGCTACCTTGATAATTGCTTTGTAAGAATACTCAAGAACAAGTGGACTCACATTCTTTTATTTAGCAAACGCAGATATACGCGCAATTACGTGAGCTGTCGCCGCCCAAGAAAGGTCATAAACCGCATGAAAACGCGCTAGGAAGGCATAAAACGTGTTTCAAAAGATTAGGGAAGAATGATGGGCGTATTATGACAATGAACCAATTTTCCTGTTCCTGACTTGCCTACAGTCCTTGACAAGGGGTCCTATACACTGCGATCATTTAGAGCTTTTAGGAGTATTTGATAAAGTAGCCCACGAATTCTTCGCAAATCTTTTCTTCACAAATCTTTCCCACTTTGTATGAGCCAATAACAGTGACTCATCGTGTTCTTCAGTTGGCTCAGGCGTAGCCCGGGGCTCCGTAATATCCGCTCTGCTCTTTCTCATTTCCGTAAGTGGCTTGCCCACGAACATAAGGTCTTCCACCAGTGTTTTCGCATATTACTATGTCATTTATAGACAAATTAACAGTGATTTAGGTGTAGCTAATCTGCACTCACCTGTTACCCAGGTTTACGAATGGTGCCAACTATGGAACATGAAATTAAACAATCCCTTATGCAAATTTGTGCGTGTTTATCAACAAATATTGCTCATTCTACCTAACACGTGATAACACTGATTTTGGATTTGTATACTCGTGATGCATATCTCGTGCAACTTATCTCGGAAATTACACATTGATTATGGAGCTTCCAATGCCAGTCGTATATTAAGTAATCTCCGCAGAAAATTTTTGCAGTCCCCTGTATCTTTAAAATTATTGCTTAAATAAAACATTGGTCCAAATCAAGCTACAATATGCAGCAAGCTGTTTGGGATTATTCCTAGCAGACTTATAGGTGGTGGTACAAAACCGTGTATCACGTTGCATTCTTTCCAACTATCATTGCTACTCTATTTCCAATATCATCATGCCAGCTATGAAAGAGGCCCTTTCTTCACACAACTTTTGTAGAGAATCATTTCGCCTTAATTTGTTTCATAAATTTTGCTATAACAACTTATTTCTTGAGCTGCTAACCAAACAAGCCTACATTTCCACACGCATTGGTCCCTGTCATTAGGTAGGTAAGACACAAAATGTTATCTTAATAAACCTTCTTGGGCAAGTTGCTGTCCTTTGGAAAACATGATTTAGGGTGCTAAAAAGACACACGGAGGGGACAGTCATACGCAAACTCTGTGTGGCTGTGTGATTCTCCCTTGCGTGTGCCTTTTTAGCACCCTGAAATCATGTTTCACAAAACGTTATTATGACTCGTTTATTTCTAGCTGCATGTTAGTGTTGCCTCTATTACTGACATTAATTCCTTTAGAAGTGCTATTATGGACTTGATTCGTACATATTGTCTTGACTGTTACCACATTCCTGCTATGGTCGTCAAATGTATTCAGTATTGTATTTTCTGGTGCTGCTCCTGTTTTCTTTTTGTATGCATTTACACTGTACCCACGGCTTCCCTTAGCGCTAAGCGCCTTGAGGGTAACTGAATGAATGAATGAATGATTGATTAAATAAATAAATAAATTCCGCTGTGGATCAAAAAACGGCTATTAGCGGCGAGAACTTGGAGTGGCGCCCTCTCGCGAGTGACGTCATGGCCAGGACGCCGCTCGCTCCGGCTCGCTCGGCTGCCGCGCGCGTTCGTTACCTTCGTGCATGCTTGGGGTACGGGTGGCTCGAGCCGTATGCTTATCGAATGATATGTTGGCTTCTTTCTGCTGTTATGGCTGAACCACAGTTCCTTCTTCAAAAGCGCGTGAGTCGAGAAAGCTTGCGGCTTAGATATCGCAAGCTCTGTACCGTTGAAGGGGTCTACTGGTTTTGCAATGCCTATGTGCGTCGTGTCTGTCCATAAATTTTGCGTAAGAAGAATGTCTGCAAATTTAACCCGCGAAGTTGTGTATGATGATTTCATAGACACTTAACATTCCTCTAGTACTTAGCTATGAGAGACATTGCATTTTTCATGGAAGAAAAATCGTGCTATATGGTGGCAACATTTTATCCGTGTTAGAAAGACTTCACGTCGAAGCTGTCATCACGATTCTTATTACTCCGGTGAGTTGTTCTAGTCAAATATGACCTCTTTACTAATGTGTAAAAGAAAGAGTTAGGCGCGCATTTCGAATGAAAACGTTGGCTGCTACTTTCACCGCTCTCTGAAACAGGCCTCAATAAAACGAATCGCTCATGGCTGCTAACATGACGGCGCATCATATAGAGTATTTACATAGTTAATTTACAAATACCATAGTAGCAATCACCCGAAAGAAAAGTTTCCTGTGTAAGATTGAGAGCCATGCAATCTATTGCAAACGATGAAATGGTTCATGGTGGCCCTTAGCAGCTTTTTCCGACAATATTGTCACGTGGTAGTAACGTTAAAGAACACAGTAGCAGTACTGTGAAAGACAAAACTAGCTTTTATTGGGCGAACCTGTGCCCACAAAACAGGCTACACTTAAAGCACAACGATAGCGGCGAACACAGTCGGCGATCGTCGAAAATCTGATCAGCGGGTCAAGCGCGTCGGCTTTTATAGATCAGTCATGGAATGTTCCAGATTAACCGATGGGACCCGCGTGCCTTCCACAAAGTTCTACACTATTCGCGTCGCGCATGCATGCAATCAGATTACACATGTGGCAGTGAAAGACAGTGGAGGGAACCATCGATAACATTCCAGAAACTTCTTTTACATGCAGGCGCGTCCTGCGCTGCACGATAACATTTGTTAGGCGTCTAAACATGGTCGCCCGATAAAGATAAGTACACGTGTCAATATGGCACACCCCTCACGCAACGGTAGCAACCGACTGTCGTTAAAGCAGGGCACGGAGTGTTCGGGAAACCCATCAGTTCACTATGACTTCGGATTGAAACCATGAAGCAGTTTTTTACAACGCCAATTGCAATGCCTAAAGTATACTCGAAGTGCTACAGCGCAGCTTATGGTGCCTAGAAAAGGAAAATTCAAGCACTTTCTGCCTCACCATGCCTCGATTCAGCGTTGTTTAATTATACAAAGGGAGAACTATTCGCTTCCTCAGTACATAAAAGAGAACCTCACAAACCTTCATTGGGAAGACACCACAAGTCTTACATATTTCACTTGATTTTTGACCCTTCACCAGGGAATTTGATATTTTCAATATGTCCCATACTACTAATGAATGACGCTCAGGCTCCTTTCTGGCTGCAGCCATACGGTCCAAAAGGAATACTTCACTAGAACATTTGAGCCCGGCAGCCTGTGTGAGTTCACCAAACCGATCCCTGATGTATATTCCTCGAGCAACAAACACCAGTAAACTGATCAACTGAGTGGAACGTGTGGCACGAAGGAAATATATATTGGTAAAGTGAATTTTTGTTCTGTGTAAACAGCTGTAAGCCTTAATTAGCTTTATTTCAAATTACCGCCACTTAAAGTAAACACGTGAAGAACCGCCTAATTTTGAGAAGCAGCAAAAGGAACAAGTGGCGCTGGTAGAATTTAAACTGCAGTGTTACTGCCGAGCGTTTCTGTGAAGAAATGCAAAAATTTGATATTATACCATGAACTACTCGTCTTGAGCAAACCCGTTTTAGCGGATCAAAATTGAGGTAACTGTTGTAGGAGTCATATATAGCCAGCGTTCGTGGCATGCTTGTTGCATCGCATTAAGTATGGTATCATAACTGAATTCTTATATGCTATGTTCTCGCGGTTGTCGATCCGCGCATGAAAAACCCGCAATGGTCTCGTCTGCGCTCCTTTGGCTGGCACTGTAGCGTTGCCTTTGAGAACGGCATTGTCGTCTACGAATTAAGCTCTTTGAATAAATTTTCGCGAATGAAGTCGTCGTAAAAATATATTTGAGACGACCGTCATAGGTATACGAGCTTAAGGAACGAGAGCGAAATAACGGTAGGGTTAAAGAAGGCGTCCGGACGCCGCCCGAACTGCAGCAGACGGCAGGCGCGACTCCGTGGCCTGACGTCACGCGAGCGGCGCTCGCAGCGCCCCTGTAGTTCGTTCTCGTGGCTAACAGAGTCGGACTGACAAATCCGTGTCGTCACTCTTGCTACATGCTAGTATCTGCGAGGCGGAGCTCTTACGAGGAAGTTTCAGCTCGGGCCTAACTACGACGCGGCCTATTGAAATACATGTCAAACGCAAAAATGCTTTTCTGAGATAACCACTGGATAAATATTAATGAAATGTGTTGTACTTGACAGAGAAAGTTAAGTTCTAGTGACTGCTGGAAGCGGAATTTCGATTTAGGGCCCAAATATTGTTAAAAGACTTTGAAAATGTCCGCATGTTCGAAAAATATAGACGCACGACATTTATAAATTGATAGCGCTGTTTCAAGAACAGGTATCGCGGTACTGTAAACGGCATCCGTTAGATCAATAAAGGCGAAAAATTTGATATGCCAGTTTATATCTTACGTCAATTTGTTATGTTGTGTATAAGGGTTCCGCAAATGCTTTATTTCCATATTACTGAATATCTTTAGAATCATGTGTGACATAAGAATTTTTTCCGCTTTACATGTACTATACGATGCAATTCACAGAATTGTGATATCGTTTTTTTCTTGCTGTGTTACCAAGCTGTAAACTTAATAGTTTCGTTTTCTTAAAAGTTTCGATCTTTGTGAATTTTTTACATAGAATTGGCGACCTAAATAGAAAATTTGAAGCTAACAGTCACTATATTTTAAGTTTTTATTTTAAATGCAACAAACCTCGTCAAATTTGGTCCAGTGGTTGCCGAGAAAAACGAATTACCATTTTAAGTGTATTTATATAGGAGCACCCGAGCTAAAGCTTCCTTTTAACATCCCAACGTATTACTATTTGCGCTGTAAACTGGGCGCATATTTATTCCATCCGGTTGCTTAGATTTACGACCACCCGAAATATACAGAACTCGTAGTAAATTTATCAGTTTGTGTAATGAATTTAGTTATTAAATATGAGAATTAGCAAGAAAGTCATCGCAGCAATACGCTTGCGGCATATCTCACTATTATTTATTATTATATCTTATTATCTATTATATTTATTATTATATTTTATGGATAATGCTGACAATTTACGTATCTGCAGGACAGCGAGACATCACCATTCTTCTTTTTTATAGATATTACGATATTGACTATATAATGCTACTTCAACAGCAACCAATCCTGACAGGCAGTTGGACAGTGGCACTTTACATTTGTTAATGAACACGTGTTAAGGACGCGATGAATAACATTTTGTTCAGTGATATAACAAAAAAGGCTAGTGTAAACTTCCTGCCCTATGTTTAATTTACTGGCATATGTTGCCGAGGAATGAAAATAAAATGAAGGAAGGCTGGTCGGGTTATATTTATGAAATATTTATGTGCATGGGATGTCCTCTTCTTTCTCGTCATGCTTCCGTGGTTGTTGCGCATCTCTTTCACTCCATTTATTGTTCACATTATTTTCTTTTTGTATGTCTGTGGATCTACTCATATCTTTTTTTTCTATTTTACTTGGCGACTAAGATTAATGGTCGCGCGCTATCTGTGCGCATACACGTTTATAATGCGTCCCCATAAATAGGCAGGCCGAAAGCTAAATTTAGGAAACATGAGACAGATAACATTCAGAAGCGAGCAGAGCCCATTCATCACCCAAGCACACAGCTCCGTGATTACGTGCCACTATTGTATATAGTGATAACGCACTAAAGTCCCGTAGAAGAGGTCTTCCAGAATCTCCGACGAGGACGGCAGTAACTAGACGGCGATAATTACACCGGCGTGCTTGTTGGCACTTTGTGGAAGAAATATGTGGCTCTCATTGCATTTTTTTGCTTGGAAACAGACGACCCTAGAACAGCTTCCCCAGCCGCTTTGTTCCCTCAGAAACTCAAGGGCGTAAAACTACACGGCGCCGTCCACTCCAGATGGGATGCGCCAGCAAAAATGTAAAAGCATGACTGCTGGAGCGAGATCTGCTGTTTTTACTTCAGTATGCAGAGTTTATCAAGTGCGAACTCTCGTTAACCAACCAAAACTCTACAGCCTATCTTGTCGTACAAGAAAAACAACTCGAAAAGCATATTTAGCGCCAGCGAGCAAGGACAGAAGGGAGACGACACCACAATACGCTATCCAAGTCAGTTTACCAACACGCCCAACATATGGCAATGCTGAAGAAAAACAAGTAGACCACGATTCAGGGTGCATGAAGTACTACTGAAATGCGAATATGAATGCGTGCATGGAATGGTACCGAGTTCAGGATGTAAGCCATTTGCACTGCTTTCTTACGTTCTGTGCTTTTCACGCGGTGCAACAAAAAGCGAGGGTGCCAGAAAATTCTTTTCGTGCACGGCCGCGTTGTCTGCTCTCGGAAACCGCAAGCAGGCGATGTTCAAATGAGTATCGCTGTGGCTCGTTAGCAAAATGGATTACCGACCAGATACATTTCAGGCTAGAAAGATAAAAACATGCGCACTGTGAAAACTTGGGACGACTTCCTGTTGCGCGATAGCGAACAATCCACAACCTCCCGTTCATTCGGCACTGCTGCACAGTATTAGCGTGGCAAAATTACGAACGCCACGGGGATTACGCGATAAGAAACTTGCTGTGTTATTTCCCAGCAGGATCGTTATTTCTGGAACCGACTCAGCTCTCGAGAGGGCAATAAAAGCTGTCCGCTTGTGTTTTAGGTTGTTTTCGCAGATTGCTGATGTTACAAGCGTTGAACATCGTTCGTAAAGACTAGACTGGCATCAAGTAACTCTTCGCCTAAGGGAGAAAACGCCCTTGGCTTGAAACTTTCCGTCGACTGAAATCATGACACGAAACAATGTCTTTTACCACGATGGGCTAACTTATATTGCTATATAGCCGCGTCACTACGCCGGAACATTCGCGCCATCATCTTTATGGCCCGGTTACTGCTTCGTCATGCCCTTTCTTCGAAGCCACTAACGCGTTGTATCAGAGGCTCGTAACCGTTGGTTAACGGATGCGGGGAATTCTTTGTAGCAACGCCTTCATCACACTTCTACTTGAAATTTTTTTTCTTACTATATTTAGATCGTTTGTTCCACGGAAAAAGCAAGAAGAAAGCTGTATACCTGCAGGTCAGAGTTCCAATTAAAAAATAAAACACTGCTTTATGACCTCCAGAGTGTAATATAACATGAAACCGCACTGGCGAGAGCTATCCAGGGTTCAGCCACAATACGCACACCAGGTCTCCTGTGATCCAGCATGTCAGAAAGCGAAACAAAGAAAGCAGAAATGGTGTACAATATTTTGTGCAGTCACAACACCATCCCTTATAGATTTTTTTGTTTTTTTGCATTCTCTGTCGTTTTATGAAGACTTCCCGTCTTTGAAATATGTTACCTTAGGCGAGGCATCATAACGTCTCGTCTTATTGTAGTTTGGTTCAGGTAGAAAATTTACATAATTTCACTGAGCAAAGACAAAAAAGAAAGTGGCATAGTTTAGGCAAGTAGTAATTCTCATCTAGGACTGAGACGAAAATAAGTTTATGTACGGCAACGTTGTAATCACCAAGCGGTCTGCAGACTACAGCCATCACGCATGCCCTGCAGGTTCGCCCTCCTACGTTATCGCATTAGCAAAATTTGGCAGAAATGCGAGCATGGCTTAGTTTATGGAACGCTACAGTATTATGTTTACAAACATCGCGCAAGTCATTTGCGAGGTGCTCGCATCAAAAAGAACCCACGGGGTTGAAGCGAAACACTGGAGAAAATATGACTGCTCAAACAGAGAGGAGCTAATGAATGCGATGCGCCCGGCTTGCAGACTAGAATAATGAAAAGAAAATTACCACGAAAAACTGATAATAGCTGCGAAGGAGACTGGAGGCGTCGGTGGTGTAAGGTTGATGCCCACTGCAGCGGCGAAATTTTAATTTCGAAAATGGAATCAGCGAGAACCGTCCCCGCCATCACCTCCAAAACCGCAGATGATCTGCTCGGCTCATGGCGTGTCTGCGTGCGTCGTTTTGGGCGTTTACGAGTTGCCTCTGCCAAGTTTCTTTTTCTGATGCATATATAGGCTCGCACGCAAATGAGATAGCTGCGGCACAAAGGGAAAACTTTAACTCGTTACTGCGAACACGTTTTGGTGCGAGATACGAAGGACGTGGTTTGCTTCGCAAAGTTGTTCACTAACGAAAAATAAAGGACCCGGGCGCCGTGTGCGCAGTTATTTAAACAAATCTGCTTAACCGACTCGTGACACGCAGGCGAATCGGTGGCCGAATGCGCCAAGGCTTTTGTTCGCAAAATCTGTTGGCCGCTCGCCGGGCGCCTGTGTTAACGATGCGTCCAAGATCGCGTCGTAAATTGCTCACAGACGGTTGCTCACAAAGAAGAAAAAATAGGCATGTTTGTGATTACGAACCTAGAACCCCTAATCAGGCGCATTCAAATGATGAAATGATGCAGTGACATTTGTGTTGAATGGTAGATTGATTGATGAGAACGTGCATTTGGGGCTAGTTCGTTTAAGATACTGGCTATTCTTTAGCGCTAAAACGGGACAACTGAACCTTGCCTTGTTGATTTAATCGTCCTGCTTATACGCTGAAATATAGCTTGAATTTATTGATCGACCTATCGATCGATTCACGTTGCGACAAAAGACATGGTTTTGAGCTCCAGATTGACTTTGACCAAGTGGAATGATTTATTAGGGGTGTGCGAATAGGGATTTTTGTTATCGAATCAAAAACGAATTGAATAGTGCTAGAAGCGAATTGAATCGAATAGAATATCGAATATTTTTCGAATAGTTTTCGGATAATGAATGGTCCTGATCACAAATTACATTAAACGATGTTCAAATCCCAGTATTCTTAAAGTTAGCAAGGTCCTGTAATTTCACAAAACGTTACGTGGCGTTGTTTATTAGAAGCTCAAACGGAACATTAGAAGCAGACAAGCAGAGAGAGAGAGAGAGAAAGGCAAAGGAAAGACAGGGAGGTTAACCAGAGATTATCTCCGGTTGGCTACCCTGTACTGGGGGAGGGAAAAGGGGAAGCGATAGGTGAGAGGGAGAAGGATTTAAAAAAAAAAACTACACACACACGCACGTACACACAAACTGTTTCTGTGGGCACTATCACGCAGCCCGCAAAGGCGTTCCTACTGTGATGCAGTGCACCGTACAATCCTGAGTCACACAGTGAAGTCACAATCTGGCAGAAAGTCCAGTGTCTTTTAAATACCGCAGCAGCGCCTTCATAGCCGATCGCGCTGATGTTCGCGTAGGCCAGTGTCCAAGGATCTTGTTTTCTGACAGTGGGCGCTTGTCCAGTTTGTCTAGGGTGGCTGAGAGGACTGCTCTTTGCGGGTTGAAACGAGAGCACTCACAAAGAAGGTGCGCGATTGTTTCATTGCACCCGCAGAAGTCACAAAGTGGGTTGTCGGACATTCCGATAAGAAAGGAGTACGCATTTGAAAATGCTACTCCAAGCCATAGACGAACTAGAAGGGTACAGTCGCGGCGTGGAAGCTCGGGCGGAATACGGAGTTGTAAAGTAGGGTCCAGGGTATGAAGTCGTGCACTTGTGAAATCGGATGAATTCCACTGAGCCAATGTCAGGTCGTTTGCCAGTACGGCAAGTTTTTTCGCTGCGTCGGCTCTCGAAAGAGGAATGGCAACGCACCTGACGCCGTCATGGGCAGATCGGGCAGCTGCGTCTGCTCGATCATTGCCGTGTATGCCACAGTGACTAGGCAACCACTGATATATGATATCGTGTCCTTCGTCAACTATGCGATGGTGTACTTCTCTGATCTCTGCGACGAGCTGTTCATGTGATCCATGGCGCAGTGCTGAGAGTACACTCTGTAGGGCTGCCTTGGAATCACAGAAGACTGACCATGCATGCGGTGGTTCCTCCTGAATGAAATGGAGAGCCGCACGCAAGGCTACCAGTTCAGCAGCTGTCGTTGATGATACATGCGACGTTTTTAGCTATATTTCGATGGATCTTGTTGGTATCACCACAGCAGCAGCTGAACTTGCAGATGTGACTGAGCCATCGATGTAAACGTGTACGCGGCCGCTGTGCACCTCATGTATAAGTTGTAATGTGGCCTGCTTCAGGGCAAACGACGGCATGTTAGCCTTTTTAGTGATTCCTGGGATGGTGAGGCGTACTTCAGGTCTGTGCAGGCACCATAAAGGTGTGGATGGTCTTGCTGCAGGCATGTAGTTCATTGGCAAGGAGGTGCGACTGGCAACAATCATCCGACTAATAGCTGCGTGTGGCCTTTCTGCGGGTAGAGCGGCAAGGTGGTGAGAAGGTAGTCGGGCAACGTGGCGAATATGCGCTCTGAGAGCGTCGGTTACCAAGTACGTTGTTATTGGGTGATCTTGAGCTATGACAATCGTTGCCGCTGTAGACGCACGCCTCGGAAGACCGAGACACGTCCTTAGGGCTTGAGCTTGTAGTCCCTGGAGTACACGCAGGTTTGTTTTGCAGGTGTTCCCAATCACAGAGAGGCTGTATCTTGCGAAACCGAGGAACAAGGCGTTATACAGCTGCAGCATTGACCGCACCGAAGTGCCCCATGACTTTCCGCCGAGAAATTTGAGGAGATGTATTATTGTCAATAATCTCTTCTTCAGGTATGAAACATGCGGGCTCCATGATAGGTCTCGGTAAATAATTACCCCTAAAAAGCGGTGTTTCCGTGCACTTGCTACTGCTTGCCCATTGACCTTTACACTGTAACGCTTCATTTCCTTCTGAGTGAATGTAACAAGGCAGCATTTCTCTGAAGATAGCTCTAAGTTCTGTTTTCGCAAGTACACATATGTTATCGTAGCTGCCTTTTGTAGCCGTGCTCGTACCTGCAGTCGTGTTATGGCAGACGCCCAAATGCAGATATCGTCGGCATATATTGATACTTGAACTGTGTTGGGCAAGCATTGGACTAGGCCAACGAGCACTAGGTTGAATAGCGTCGGGCTCAACACTCCGCCTTGCGGTACTCCACAGAACGTTTGGTGTTGAGTCGTGGCGCCTTCCTCGGTCATAACGAAGAAATGCCTGTCGGTCAAATAACTGCACAGCCACTGAAAAGTGCGGCCACCGATTCCTGCTTTAATCAGAGCCCCTACAATGGCATAATGTGCTACGTTGTCATAGGCGCCTTTTATGTCAGGGAATAATGCCGCAGTGAGTCGTTGCATCCGTTTTTGATGTTGAACATACGCGACCAAATCGATGACATTATCTATGGATAAGCGCCCACGCCGGAAGCCAGCCATAGCATCTGGGTACACGTTGTAACTTTCCAGGTACCATTCCAGGCGCGTCAAAATCATTCGTTCCATTATTTTCCCTATGCGGCTGGCCAGAGCGATGGGGCGGTACGATGACAAGTTTAACGGTGATTTACCAGGTTTGAGAAGTGGAACCAAGCGGCTGCATTTCCATTCACGTGGAACCAAACCGTTGCGCCAAGACTCGTTGTAAAGGTTTAGCAGCATGAGGCGTGCATTCTGCCCAAGATTGGCGAGCGCCGCATACGTAACGCCGTCCGGCCCAGGTGACGAAGAGCGCCTGCAAGTCGCTAGTGCCGCTTCAAGCTCCTCCACCCGAAAACATTACATCCATGCGGGAGTCCCGTGGCACAGGAGTGGCACATGGTGTAAGGGCGCGTTGAGGCTGCGAGCTGGCAAGTCTTGAGCAAAATTCTTCGGCAACGTCTATTTCGCTGCGACCTTGTTGCAAAGCGAGGCACTTAAAAGGAACACGCTGTTGCGGTGATACACGAAGTCCACGCACAGTTCTCCATATCTGAGATAATCGCTGACGTGGATCCAACGACTCGCAGAAACGTTTCCATCTTTGAGACTGAAGTGCATCAATGCGGCGTTGAATCTTCTTTTGCATCCGCCTTGCCTCTCTGAGATCATGGATGGATTTGGTTCTCCTGTATCTTCTTTCAGCCCGCCGGCGAACTGCTCGTAGTCGCTGCAGTTCGGCTTCAAATTCTTCGTATTTCGGGAAAGGCTGAAAAGCACGCGTAGTATCTTGCATGGCTTTTTGAATTTCGTTTTCCAGACTTGAATGGTTCCCTAGCTAACATACTTCCTCCATGTGCGACCGAAACGCCGACCAGTCAATTCTCCGGAGTGTCGTGGAGGGGCATTTAAATAGTCCCTTGATCTTCAGGTACGTCGGAATGTGGTCGCTTCCACGGGATTCGATGTCTGGAAACCATTGCACGTTTCTTTCAAGACGCCGAGAAACCAGGGTCAAGTCTAGGCAGCTGCTGTATGTAAGCCCGCGTAAATGTGTTGGGCTACCATCATTGAGGCAGTGAAGGTCGTGCTGTATGGCAAAGGATGCTAGTCTCCTTCCCCTGGAGTCCATCTTCAAGATCCCCCAAAGCGGATGGTGAGCATTAAAATCTCCGGTGAGAATCGTAGGGTGTGGTGTCGCTGATAGCACGTCGTGCAGTCGTTTAGAGTCGAATTCGCGTGAAGGAGCAAGGTAAACAGCAACGAGTGTGAACGTAAACTTGTTCGTTTTCACAATTAAACAAACGTACTGGTTGTCGTCGTGCGGCGGGACTGGGTGCAACACGTATGTCAGATCACATCTAATACCTTGCTTACATCACCACAGGTAGAGGACATGAATGCCTCATAGCCAGAAATGCGTATAACATTCTGCACGTTCGGTTCGCAAATGACAAGTATGGGAAATCGGTTTTCGAAAACGTAGTGTCTGAAATCTGAAATTCTCGATTTGAGACCACGGGCATTCCACTGCAGTAAAGATGCTTTTTTGACTTCCTTGTGGAAGGGCAGCGAGGGGCGGGCCATGGTGCTATGCGATGCTTTCAAGTACTGGAGTCAGCGCATCCAGCCCTTGCAGTGCGCTACGAGCAGCCGGAGTGTCCATGTTTGTCAGTAGTAGACGCATGACATTCGTGAGGGATTTGAGCATAGCAATCACTTGTGAATCCTTGTCTCGCACTTGGTCAACTGAAGTGACATTTGACGTTGAGTGGCGAGTCATGTGCTGTGGCTCTGGCGCGTGGCATGTCTTCGGCAGTGCTGGCCACACCTCACTTGATGAAGCAGGAATAGCAGGGCCGCTTTTATCGTTGACATTCGTGCTGTTACTGGAGACAGATGGAACAGGAGGTGGCGTTGCCGGACGAGACTTTTCCCTTGAACAGAAAGAGGATGTCGTAGACTTTCGTTTCCGAAAGTGGTGTCGCCTTATCGCTGCAGAAGCATCTCTGTGTGATGATCCGTCTCTGGCCATTTTCCGCAAGATTTTCTGCTCTTTCTTTAGGCGTGGACAGTCTTTTGAGGATGTGACGTGTGGGCCTTGACAATTAGGGCACTTGAGCTCTGTTGCACGGCAGGTGTCCGTGTCATGTTGTTTGGAACATCATGGGCATGTCGCTGTATTTCGGCAGACAGCGCTCACATGTCCAATTCTTTGACACCTTCTGCACATAAGTGGTTTGGGTACGAAAGGTCGTACCACGTGCCGAAAGTGTCCGACCTTTACATGTGACGGTAGACAGTCACCTTTAAACACGAGCCTTACACAGGTCGACTTGCCGAGGCGCCGAGCTTGTAGTAAGGCAACACCATCAGTGGCAGGTTTGATTAAAATTGGCAGGTCGCTGTCGCTAATCGATGTGTCAATATCATAAATGACACCAGCCGTGGTTTTGTAGTCCTGTGGAATGAGGTAGTGGACGTTGATGTTGCCCAGGAGCTTTACTGCCATCAAAGCATTGATTGCGCTTTGGTTATGGACATCAATAGCCAGGACGTTCTTTCGAGTATTAATTCTGATATCCTTGATTTCTCCTGGGACAAGAGCCTCCAGAGAAACGGAAATCGCTTGTCTATTAAGGCGGTTGAGGTTGTCGGCGGGTGTGTCCGGCACAAAAAGAATAGTGTGCGCAGACGGCCTTCGCTGTGGCATGACGGTAGACTTACTTGACGAAGACCGTCCGCTGATGTTTCTTCTCTTGGCCTTGCGATGTACCACTCTTTCGAAGCCTTCGTCATCTGAGGCGTCATCACTTGAGCAGGAGTACAGCGCAGTGTCCTCGCTGTCAGCTTGCCTCGGTGGGCAATTTCTCTTCCTCGGGCCGGTACCTGCCGAAGCAGTCACATCGCGGCGGCATTCTGCCGACTCCACTTCCATTGCCGTGGCAATGGGAACGGCGTCACCCAGTAAAACACGGGAAAAAGCCGAAAATACTGCAGCGCGAAGGAACAGTGGTCCCTACGAGAATCACTTCGTCTTCCTCGTTCCAGCAGACAAGCAGTTTCTTGCCAAGTCCAGTGCCCTTCAGCGAGTGCGAATGGTCGCTGTACAGCCTGCAAAGCATGTCTACGTGAGCGACGTAGCCTGCGCCACGGTGCCAGTACTCACGTGCTGCGTTTATATATGACCTCGGGGGTGCAAATGTACCGTACTTTTGCTCCTATTTTGGGCTCATTTGGGTGCATTTGACTTTATGAAATTCTCGAAAAGCAGTAGAAAAATTGTGACTATTCGATTCCAAGACGCCATCAAATAGTCACTATTTTTCTAATGCTTTTCGAGTATCCTATTCGATTGGAAGACCGGATGGAATATTTATTTTTATCTATTTACACGATACTGCATAACTCATGTAGACAAAGCGGGATGGGCACAACTAAAACATACAATATTCGGAACACCAAGAGACAGTAGTACAAGTCAATAAAATACAGGGATGATCACTAACAGCAGACAGGGCGAGTACGGATAACGTGATTGGAACTACACAATCATACAACGTTGGCAACGGCATTTCTAAAATTTTCATTTTCAAACACTTCCTCTGGTAATGAACTCCCTTCCGTGATTGTTCGTGGCAAATATGAATATTATTTTTTTGTTTGTCCGTGTAAAGGAGGGGAGATAAGGTGCATTTATGCCTGTGGTGGGTTTTCCGTGCAACTGAGTGCGTGACGTAAGGTTCTGGAGAGATTCTAAATTTCCTATGAAGCAGCGAATGAAGAAAGTTTAATCGACAAATTTTTCGCCTTAAGTGGAGGGGCTGAATTTGGCTCGCTACCATTACAGCAGATGGAGAATCAGTATTTCGAAATATGTTGTAAATGAAACGTACTGCTAATCTCTGCACTTTTTTCTAATTCTGCAATGTCTTTTTTGGTGTGTTGATCCCAGACTATGTCTGCATGTTTGAGTTTCAGCCTGATGAGAGATATATATCCAATTTGTTAACGCTTCTTGGTGCTGCTTTAGGTTTATGCCTCAAGAGGCGTAGGTATCGTATTGCAGATGACGTGATATAGTTAACATGCTTAATCCAATTAAGCTGGGAATTAACCATGGCACCTAAGTACGTGTAACATGTAACATCAGAAGCAGGCCTGTTATTAAGAGAGTAGCCAAACGTCAGTGGCATTTTCTTTCTTTTATGCACGTGGATACCGTTTTTTTTCTGTATTAAGTGTCACTCCCCATTTGTCGCACCAGTTCATAACATTGTTCAGCACAGTAGTAAGTAGGGCTTTATCAGATGGTGAGTGGATTGGTTTATGAGGCATGCAGTCATCTGCAAACAGATCAATAGCAACACTAGGATCAATAACAAAAACTATATCGTTCACATATATACTAAAAAAAAAGTGAGGGGCCAAGTACACTTCCTTGAGGAACACCTGAGGAGACAAGAAGAGGTGAGGAGCTAGCGCCATCAGCTTCTACATACTGCTTACGATGTTTCAAATAGGCGTCAATCCAGTTAATGAGGGTTAGAGGAACTCCGATTATCTCAAGCTTGAGGAGCAATTTATTGTGCTGAACGTTGTCGAACATCTTACTAAAATCAATCAAAATTGTGTGTACTTGCCATCAGTTATCTAAAGTACCGTACGTTCGCGATTCTAAGCACCTCCCGATTCTAAGCACCCCCCTCTACTTTCGCGAAAAAATTTGGAAAAAAAGTTTGCATGCGAATCTAAGCACCCCCCTATTTGTTAATAAGAGCGCGTACCCAAGACCGCCGAGCGCGCTTGCTCGCTCTGTCATCGAGCCAGAGCCGTCGGAGTCCCGAGGTGGAACGGCGTCCGCGGCGCGATCTTGCCGCACAGCCGGACTGCAGAGCCGCGCGGGCTCGTGAGTGGCAGTGATAGTGACTAAGCATCCGACACAAGCGGTGGGCTCAGTGTCTGCATCGATTTTTCTTTTGGATGTTTGCAAAATAAAATGTTATTTCTCGCACCTAACTCGTCGTGATGTCGCAGCGAAAAGGGGGAGGAGGGGGGGTCATTCCAGATTTTTCGAATCTAAGCACCCCCCCTCACTTTGGGCATCGCGATCATGAAAAAAAGGGGGTACTTAGAATCGAGTAAATACGGTAGTACTGAAATTATAAATGGCTGTAAGTCTGAAACCGTGCCTGAAACCGTGCTGGCGCGGGTTTAAAGCTGCGTTTGTGCTTAGTATCTGAAGAATATGACCAGCGACATTGGGTTCTAAGATCTCACAACAAGCGGGTGTAAGAGAAATGGGAGGCCAATTTCTCACACACAACCGGTATCCTTCCTTATAAACAGGAACAACTTTCGCTGTAAGCCACTCAGAAGGCAGCGTAAAAGATGATAACTAGGCATGATGAATTATAGTTAAAATGAATACAATAGAAAGCTATTTGATTCGAATATTCCCCATTATTTATGCACGAGTGTTTTTGCACCCCGCCGGAATGCGGTTTGCCGTGACCATGGACTAAGCCCGTGGATTCAGTAGTGAAATGTTTGCGATCGCGGTGGCTGGTCCCAGTGCTCGATGAATAGCTCTGTACACTTCCGGGCACTGCTGCAGCACTTTATTCGCACTTCCCGTTTTCATAAACGCGCCTAACGTACGAGGTACTTGCTTTTTGAGAGAAGCGGATAAGAGAAATGACCAACAGTTGAGACCGAATTTTATGAAGCGAAGTGCTGCGCGCTTGGACATTTTCTCCAAGTGAGATTGAGCCGGATGCGCGTGCTTTTAATAATATTTCTGCTTGAAAGACGGAAGGAAATCTAGTACTAAACGTACACCGTGCGAAATACCTCTGGAAGTAAAGAAGTAACGCTTCGGCCTCGCGAAACTAATATGAAAAGACTGCAAGGCACTCGACTATCAATGGCATTATAAAGGCAGTGCGCCTCACTGGCAGGCCGTACCAGGCACCCCTGTTCAATACTAATAATAGTGTGTCCATAAAATAAAATTTAATGGGTGATGAAATGTGCGTCGTCCTCGCAAGATAATAGCATAGCGCAGTAATGAAAGTACCATCAATTTCATTCCATGTTTCATATATAGTCATACTTTCCTGGCTTGCCGAAAAGACGCAAGGCTGCGTTTCTTTTGTTTTTCCTTTGGGAGAGTACAGGAAAAAAAAGATAAAGACCAAACTCGGCGAAAAGAAGGAACTGCACTAACATATCGTAACAAGCACACCACCCCTTCAAAGCCATTGGTCTTTCTTTTATTTGATGATGTATACCTGGGAATGGTGGGAAATGGTGAAACAGGAAATGAAATTGACTTCATACTTTCTGCTGATCCCAGCATAGTGCAGGATGTAGAAGTGATAGGTACGGTAAAGTGCAGTGATCACAGGTTAGTGAGGGCTAGGATGCACCTCAACTTGAATAGAGAAAGAGCAAAATTGGTCAAGAAGAAACAGGTCAACCCAGAGGCAGTAAGGGTAAAAGCAGACAAATTCAGGGTGGTACTTACAAACAAACATGCAGCCTTAGAACAGAGGGATGATGATGACATAGAGGTAATGAATGAAACCGTAACTAGGTTGCCTTCAAAGGCAGCAATTGAAATGGGAGGCAAGGCACCAAGGCAACCGGTAGGCAAGCTCTCCCAAGTAACAAAGGACCTATCATAGAAACGACAAAAAATGAAAGAGTCGAACTCGAGGTAAGATAGAATTCGCGAAACTGTCAAAACTGATCAGCAAGGCAAAAATAAGTGATATTCGAAACTATAACGGGAGAAAGACTGAAGAAGCCGTAAAAATGGACGCAGCCTGTAATCGGTGAGAAGGAAACTTGGCGTAGGACAAACCAAGATGTATGCACTGAAAGATAAGCAGCGTAATGTCATCAGCAATGTCGAAGGTATAGTAAAAGCAGCGGAGGAATTCTATACTGACCTGTACAGCACCTAGAGGAGACAGGATACCTCCATTAGATACAGCAAAGAACAGGCTACAGAAACTCCTCCTATAACTAGCGATGAGGTCAGAAGTGCCTTGCACGGCATGAAATGGGGAAAAGCAGCAGGAGAGGATGGAATAACAGTCGAGTTAATCAAAGATGGAGAAGACATATTCCTAGGAAAACTGGTGGCTCTCTATACGAAGTGTCTATCGAATGCAAGGGTCCCAGAAAACTAGAAGAATGCAAACTTTATACTAATCCGCAAAGAGGAAGACGTTAATGAATTCAAAAATTATAGGCATATTAGTTTACTCCTAGTATAATATAATTTTTTAAATAATAATAATACTTTATTGCGGCCTAGTATTAAAATATGTACAAAAATTTGGCCTGCCATAGCCTCACCAAGATAATCTCCAAAAGAATAAAAGCAACACTGGACTTTAGTCAACCAAGAGAACAGGCTGGCTTCAGGAAGGGATACTCTACAATGGATCAATCACATCCATGTCATTAATCAGGTTATCGAGAAATCCGCAGAGTATAATAAGCCTCTCTATATGGCTTTCATAGATTACGAAAATGCATTTGATTCAGTCGAGATACCAACAATCATAGCGGCATTACGTAATCAAGGAGTACAAAACGCTTACGTAATATTTTGGAAGATATCTACAGAGGCTCTACAGCTACCTTAATTCTACAAAAGAAAAGCAGGAAGATACCTATAAAGAAAGGTGTCATATAGGGAGACACAATCTCTCCAATGCTATTTACTGCGTGTTTGGAACAAGTATTCAAGCTATTAGACTGGGAAGGCTTAGGAGTAAAGATCGAAGGCGAATATCTCAGCAAACTTTGGTTTGCCGATGACATTGTTCTATTCAGCAACAATACCGATGAGTTACAACAAATGATTGAGGACCTTGACAGGGAGAGTGTAAGAAAGGGGTTGGAGATTAACATGCAGAAGACAAAGATAATGATGAATAGTCGGGCAAGGGAACAAGAGCTCAGGAGAGCCAGTCATCCTCTAGAGTCTATGAAGGAGTACGTTTTTACTTAAGTCAACTAATCACAGGGAACCCTCATCATGTGAATGAAATTCATAGATCAACAAAAATGGGTTGGATCACATACGGCAGACATTGCCAGCTCCTCACTGGAAGCTTACCAATGTTACTGAAAAAGGAAGGTGTACAATCATTGCATTTTACGAGTGTTGACATAAGGGGCATAGACTTGGAGACTGACAAAGAAGCTTGACAACAAGTTAAGGACCACGCAAAAAGCTATGGAACGAAGATTGCTAGTCATAAAATGAAGAGACAGAAAGAAAGCGGTTCGGATCAGAGAGCAAACGGGTATGGACGACATTCTTATTGACATCAAGAGAAAGAAATGGAGCTAGGCAGGTCATGTAATGCGCAGGTTAGATAATCGTTGGACCCTTAGGGTTACAGAATGGGTACCAAGAGAAGGGAAACGCAATCGAGGATGACAGAAGACTATAGGTGGAGCGATGCAATTAGGAAATTCGCAGGCGCTAGTTGGAATCGGTTGGTGCAGGACAGGGCTAATTGGAGATCGCAGGGAGTGGTCTTCGTCCTGCAGTGGACATAAAACAGGCTGATGATGATGATGCCTGCGAAAATATGCTTGGTTATTTTGCCGTATTTCTAGCACGTTGCACTTAGAAACTAAACAGGTTTCGTTGGATTACGGCGATGACGGCCAGTTTGCTTTATTATGCTAAATAAGAAGACCCCTCATGGCACATCACAATGCGCTTGTTAGGTTTATTACGGGGCAAGATAAACATATTGGAAGTACATCTGGATCTGCGCAGCTGGCTTACTTATTAAAATGGAAGAATTAAAAGATTTTGAAAAGAGAATGTATTTCACTTTTAATGCACTGGCGGAGAAAGAAGTTTTTAGCTACGCCTGACCTGGCAAAAATTTGCGCGGTATAAGTCATATGAGCACTGCGGTGTGTACAGAATAGTTTTGCTGTATGCTATATTTAATAAACAAAAAATAGAGTGTAGCGCATTCATACGGAGATACCAATAATTTAGGACGCTTATCGACGTCGTCAGTAAAACAGGCAACCTCCGAAAAGTTTATAGAAATTTGCCCCCCTCCCCCACACGCACACACGCACAGGCTTTCTTTTGCGTGCGACGTCATGTGTTCCTTAATAAGTTCGCGAAATCAAAATGACCCACTTTCTAGCAAACATAGCGAATAACGGGACACAGGCGCTTACTTGTCGTGTGCCTCTGTCCTATAATTCCCGCTGTTTGCTAGAGAATGTGTTCGTACCAACAAGCCCGGCTAGCCACTATTCTGAAGAATGACAGACTGTGCCTCTATTTTGCAAATACTTCTTTACTATGTTTTTTACCCGAGTGATTTTTGCATATGCGCCTCTGGCTTCAGTGCTCACGTCATTCAGCAGAACTTACTAGAGGGAATGATTATCATTATAGGTTCTTAAAAAGAAGAGGTCTGACTCGTGAGAGTTGTTCTTTGTTTTGCAAGGAAATGCATGCAAAAACACCGCCTACAGCTGCATCCTCGGAGCTTCCAACTTGCGTCCCTGTGCGTCGTTCTTGCCTAGAGGTTGTGTGGGCTCGGCAGGTAATATCACTCAACGGGAAATGAAATTCTCTCATCAACATTCTTTGTCACTTTGCTGGAATCACATGGGGCGGCAGAACATTATCTTGAACAAACGTTCACTGCGCAGTTATTAGACCAAGGAGCGCATACTATCTACACTTTTCAAACAGTTGCACCCTTTCAGGATGTGTACTTGTCCCGTAACAATAATTGTCTTCTACCTTGCTTGCGTCTCCTTTCTTGAAAACGCTGCGCTCGCTGATTTCCTATCGAGAAAGCTATGTTAAGCTCACAACGCACATGCCATTCGTGACTTGGAGTTGACGGGGTCTCAGCGTTAAAGACGGGAAATGCGAGTATGACAGATGACGATTATTGTTGCGGGACAAGATACGCCCCAAAATGTGCAAACCTTTTGAAGGGTCTACCTGTTATCAAACGTCGCTTACAGCGCATACATAGACAAGTGGAAAAAAAGGACGACGAAGACAAGCGCTGTGGAATACCAACTACCATGGAATGCCAACTAGCCCGTACCCAAACCTTGTTTCGTTGTACCTGTGTTTCATCGGCTGTCCCGTTAAGAATAATAGTAAACTGAGCAACTTCGTATCGATTATAATGTTGGAAGGGTAACCTGAAAACCTGCACATGATGAAAGAAGCACTGAATGGCTGGACAAAGCGCTGGCTTTCAGCTTGTGGAGTTTATTGAAGCAACCTAACTGTATCTCTATAGATATCGTGCTGACGGCACTTCTCGCGAGTGAGGAATGAGAAAAGAAAGAAAGCGGCGGGTGGTGTTAAGAAGACGAATGGATATAAATTGGGATAAGAAACTTTCACTTCGAGAGGTACGTCGCGAAAGAACGCGTACTATGCAGGAGATATTCATATTTAATGAATAATAGATATAATACAAAGTTATGCGTACATAGAAGGACGTGCCAAGGTTTATTCACCGTTGGCGGGAGCTAAGCTTATGCAAATAAAGTGAGTAAAATGCAGAATAATAAATATTACGAAAAATGCATATATAACAACAAAACACAACAGCTTAATCAGGTAAGACAACGAAATGTTCACAAGCAGATGTGATTAATCATGGCTAAAAAATGTTTCAAATTTCTCACACTTCCAAGGAAGTCAAACATTTGACGTGCGTGGTTAAAACATTCCAAAGCGATATTGAGGAAAGCAGTAAAATGAATGAACCCTAATGAACTCTTCAATTACTTTTGTGAAGTATGGTGTACCTGAGGGGTCTGTTTTGGGCCCACTACTCTTTCTAATTTTTATTAGAGACCTCCCCAAATTCGTTACTTCTATAAAACCTTTCGTCGAGGACTGCATATTTTACCGCGCCATCACTAACTCCTCTGATCATGCTGCCCTGCAATCCGACCTGACCGTCATATCTTCTTGGTGTTCCGATTATTTAATGACCTTAATTCATAAATGTAAAAGCATGCGTACTTCACGGGCTTCCTCTTGCCCTGTTTCTCTCAACTATACGCTCAATAACTTACACCGTTAGCCATTGTAGCATCTTAGAAATGTCGTCGCATACATGATAAGGTGGAAGATTGGGCGAGTTGGTGATTTAATATCGACAATTTTGGATAGCGCGAAAGACGAGGACTGAAGGAGGAGCGCTGTGTTGGGTTCTTCCTTAAGTCCTCGTCTTTTGCGCTGTGCAAACATGTCGATACTGGCATACATATCGCTAGTAATCTCTCGTGGAAGGTACATCTCCCATACATATTTAATAACCCTAACCGCATGCTCGGTTTTATACATAGGAATTTTTCCAGTGCTACTGTTCACGCTAAGTCACAACTTTATAAAACATTGGTACGTCCCAAGCTCGAATATTGGCGGCGAGGAGTTACGGAGTCGCGATCTATCAGAAACGCCTCGCTGGCGTCGTATGAGGGATCACGCGGCGCGCTCCTCGTAGGTTTTACTGCCAGCGCTCACAGAAAACACCACGCGGGAGCTCTCCCGGTCATTTCTGTAAGTACTTTCGAAACGAAAGAACTTTTTTACTGTCTAAATAATAATCTTGGGCAAACCGAAAGCACACAATCGTTTACAGACGCTATCTCTTTACCGAATACATACAGTGAACGCCACTGCGCGCGGTCGCCGCGATGGAGTCTCCCGAACCGGCTTCTTGCGTGAAAGGCAGGCAAACGCTGAGAGCAGAGTATGTGAAATATGTCTTTATAGTGTTTGTATAACCAAATGGAGCCTAATAGAATGAAGCCTCAATGCAGCGATCGCACAGATTCGCAGCGACCGACTGCGCGTCTGCATACTTGTGTGCGAACTGTTTCGCTTTCGCCGCGTGCGCGTTTTCGCACCGTGCCATGAGCTTTAGGCCGCAAATATGAGCATTTGACAGTATACAAGCAACCATTGTTGCGTGCGCACTATCAGAGCTGTTCAAAAATAATTTCATTGTAGATACTTCGACGCCTACGGGGATGTGCCGTCGCGACGATTCAATCTTTTTTTTTCTTCTAAATTCTTCGACATTTCAATATTATTTCTGGAGTTGCGTCGCACTGTATGTTTATCAGTGTTCTCAGCGTGCGATTTCCCGCTGCCTCTTTTTTGTAATACAGTGCATTAATTCATAACACAAACATGACCTTATGTCATACTTCTTTATAATGTGCTTCTTACGCTCCCTTTCCACTCCAGTGAGCTTGCCAGTATCTATAGCATCGACAAGTTCGTAGGCCAAACCGTCATGACATTAGTCGGGCGAGCGTCTCAGTGCGCGTTTTGCGAAGATCGCGGACCCGGCGCCGTAGCAGAAATCTTCCTAGCGTCTGTGCTTGCTGCATACCCGAGTTGTAGCCGATGACTGTTTGCCGGTTTTATTTTTCGCGAGCCAGGCTTCACGCAGCTTCTTGTCCTGCGGCTACGTGTGAATAAGGCTGACACCGGGCTCCGTTGCGTACGTCCGGCATTGCGGCACCGAGCACTGGCCTACCATATTGCGCGCCTTGAAAGGCAGCCACTACCTCTTGTAGTGCTTTCAAGCGTTGTAAAGGAGACACACGAAGAGGGAAAATCTCGCCACTAAATGAGGACCGCAGCGTACGAGGGAATTTAAACTCTCGTTTTCAGCTCGCTTCGGCGCGCCCGAAGCAGCCGACGCGGACGCTATGTCCACGTGATCCCTAATAGCACGTCACGACGGTGGCGCCAGCTCGTCCAGTGGTGGAGCTCGAGGCCAATACCTGCTCCATTTGTGACGCCGGTCAAAATAATCTGACAAATCTTCTTGAATCAGTTCAGAAAAGGGCCGCCCGTTTCATTTTATCAAATTATGCACGTAATGCAAGCGTATCATCAAGGAAACTCAGGCTCCGCTTGCCAGACCTTGCGGTACGTCGTAAGTTGATGCTCTCAGGCCTCTTTCGTAAGATTTACTTCACTAATGCCGTTCTTAAAGGTGAGTTCCTTCACCCATCCTATATTTCACCTCGCATCGATCACAAATTGAAAGGGGAGGGGGGGAGTACCACCATGCAACTCCAACTCTTACTTTCAATCATTTGTACCACGCACTGCCGACGACTGGAACTACCTGCCCGCCTCAATCGGTGCTATCTGTGACACCACTAATTTCAAGAAGATTGCCAACAGCTACATATGTAGGCGCCACTCCTCTCTGTAATGCCCTCAGGCCTTGAGAGTATGTAAATAAATAAATAAATAAATAAATAAATAAATAAATAAATAAATAAATAAATACTCTGACATTTCCACAGAGACACACTTCCGGTCACCGTGACTATACACAAGTATTAGCCAGACATTTATACAGCGCCACAATACCCACATTGCGATCGCAAGCCAGATTTACTGCACACAATGTGGTCCTGCGCACACAATCCCAATCTCAAAGGCGTGACCCCGGACAAGACAGATGTACGGCACAATGAGAGGGCAACCCAACTCAACCAGGACTCACGGACCTGGCGGCGAGAGCGACACATCGGTGAACGGAATCCCCGGACTAGAGGGCCGGACCGTGGTGACTCGTGAATAAGAATCACTGCACTAATAAAGGTTATATTTATTTATAAATACCGCAACGCCGACTAGGGGTTTTAGCAGAGTGGAGTCGCATTTGTTGGGTTTTGCAAACTGGCAAACAACTTTAACAATAAAAGAAAAACACGGAAGGGAAGTACATATTTTGGCAATGTAACAAGATGCTGTACGGGAACCAAGTACAGGAACATATCATAAGCTTAGCAGGACATGTGAGACACGTGACTGCTTACGGTGACAACAAAAGTGTTTAAGGATGTTTGTGAAGCGACGTTATTGGTAATTTCATTCCATTCAATTATTGTCCAAGGAAAGAACTTCAAAGAAATTCAGCTTTTATCCCTCCCTGGAAATAATGCAACGCAATGCAGGGTTACAACCTGTAACTGGACAATAATAGATGAGTGGGCACCTGAGCATCGATCAGAAGTATGTAAAAGGCAGGAGAGAAAGTGGGTCTAGCCAGATTTGGTTTAAAGGAACTTCTGAACTGCAGTCCGTCATGTACCGGTTGATAATGCAAACTATGCTGTTCTGGACTCCATGTGCAAAAAGTCTAAATGCACTGAATGTAGTTTTACTGGAGATCGCCGTTATGCGGGTTAGTCACGGTGGTTCGCATAGATTTACGTTTTCTTACGGAGAACAAATGGGTCTACAAAGAATCCGTGTCCCCGGCAGAACTCGTGGCTGTTCCATTCAGAAGGAGGTTCTGTAACCCCTAGATCACAGCCGGAAGTAAAAAAAGCAAAAAAATAATTTGTGTTTATCAGGCTGGTCATTCCCTTTTTTATATCTTACGCGAAAAATAGCAGTTCATTATAATTAGTGCCTGATTAAGAAATGTTCGGGCTCCGGCCTCCACAGTTGATGATTATGATTTACCAGTGAATACAATAATAATGGTGATGATGACCGCGACAATAGGTGATCAGTTGTCACATATTTAAACCATTGCAGGTTTCGTATGTTATTCTTAAGTTTATCCTTACATAATTATTATTTGTCTTCAACACTTATATACATTTAACATAGTTAAAAGGTTAAACGCCTGTGAACATACACACGGGCCGGCCATCTTATATCTTGATGCAACGTTTCCTGCAAAACCTTCCACCATAAAGATTCGACTCTCTCACCAGACTACATCGACTGCCGCGGAGCTTGCTGCTATTCGTTGTGCACTTCGTGTAATTTCTGAAGAACTACCCAAGAAATGGAGCGTGTTCACTGACTCCAAGGCTGCACTTCATTGTTTGGTTTCTGCCTTACGCCGAGGACTCCATGAACAACTAGTTCTAGAAATCAGACTGCTGCTTCACCACCTCGTCGAGCAAGGACACGACATCACATTGTAGTGGATTCCAAGCCGCTGTGGCATAATGGGCAATGAACTTGCCGACGCAGCAGCACGATCTGCACATGAGGAGGGCTTGCAAGACTCCATTCCATTCTCAAGAACAGACGCTGCAACGAAAATTCGTGTGCTTGCAAATGAAGCCATCAAAACTTTATGGAACGCACCAAGCTTAAAGCATACACGTCTACACCGACTGGACCCATCCCTTCGACTTCGACCCCCATCTGGACTCTCTCGACTAGAAACAGCAGTACTTTGCCGACTGTGGCTTGGTGTCGCCTACACAAGATCCTTCGCCTTCCGGGTCGGTATGGACGACAGCGCGGCTTGCAGACACTGCGGCGGCGAGGAGACCATCGAACACGTGCTCTGCCACTGTCCTCAATACAGCGTGCAACGGCTGTCACTAGCGACCACGTTGGCACACCTTGACGACAGGCCACTTTCAGAACAGTCAGTTTTGCAATGCCGACGTGAACTGTCGTCGCAGCAAAAGTCGGTCAAGGCTTTGTTGACTTTTCTACGTGACAGTGGCCTATTAGAAAGACTATAATGACCCCATTTCATCCCTTCTCCTATTTTTTTTTCTCACGCTTTTATTTTTGTCACGCTCTTCTTTCCGTCTTTACTTCCCCTTTCCCTTCCCCTAGTGCAGGGTAGCAAACCGGAGGTTTTAAGTCTGGTTAACCTCCCTGCCTCTCTCTCTCTCCAACATTTCAACTTTGAGGAAACATGTTCCTTTGCTTCTGTCAGGTTATCTAACGCTTATTGCCTAACGGACACGTCGCTATGATTTAACCCTGAAGCTAGCCACAAAACCACAAATTGCTCTCCATCATCCTTTCAGGAAAAATGGAACAGCGTGTTGTAAATTTCAGTTACACTTGAGCACTTAAAGTACTCTGCATACGTGGCACGCGTACTAAGCGAATACAAGAAAATGCATGTACGACTCTGCAATGAATCATAAAACGGGATAAGCGGTTTATGGCACGTAATTCTGACATTACGTAGTGGTACAGGAGACAGCGCAAACAAGCGCGCTGCAACTTTTCACATATGTCACCTATCAAAGATCGTGAGATCGTGAGTGTATAATAGCTGTGTCTTACCAGTACTCACCTACGGGGCAGAAACCTGGAGGCTTACGAAAAGGGTTCTACTCAAATTGAGGACAACGCAACGAGCTATGGAAAGAAGAATGATAGATGTAACGTTGAGGGATAAGAAAAGAGCACATTGGGTGAGGGAACAAACGTGAGTTAATGACATCTTAGTTGAAATCAAGGAAAAGAAATGGGCATGGGCAGGACATGTAATGAGGAGGGAAGATAATCGATGGTGATTAAGGGTTACGGACTGGATTCCAAGGGAAGGGAATCGTAGCAGGGGGCGGCAGAAAGTTAGGTGGCCGGATGAGATTAAGAAGTTCGCAGGGATGGCATGGCCACAATTAGTACATGACCGGGGTTGTTGGAAAAATATGGGAGAGGCCTTTGCCCTGCAGTGGGCATAACCAGGCTGATGATGATGATGAAAAATAAAAATAAAGATATGACAATATTAGAAAGCATACCTCTCACATTTAAAATTGGGCCTTGCGGATCTTGCGACTAGCGAACTCTTATATTCCTTTATCAAACAAAATATTCCTCAACAAGAAATTCGGGGTCCGGGGCTGCAGCCCGCTTAGCCCATGGGTTAATCCGGCCCTGATTACTACATGCATATCTATCTGCTGTATTTCCTTGCCGTTGTGCAAATTAGCGATCAGAATATTAAGCTTAACTCATGGTGACACGGCGTATTTGAGCAAGACACCAATGACATAGTGTCATTCAGCCTGAACAGCTGACAGGCTGGGTGGTTTGCTTGATTGATTAGAATATTTAAACGTGCGCCAGTCGGTCTGTCGGTTGGTTGGTCGTTGACATGCACAACCTCACTTGCTGGCACAACCTCAGAGAGCAGTCCCGGCTTCCGCAGCACTGAACGTATTTACTGAGGCCCTGCGTGAGGAAGTTCATCCAGGTCTCGGTGAATCCCAGTTGCCAGCGGCAGCAGCTTGGCGGCGTGCTGCCTAGCCGAGCGCGTCAAATGAAATCACGTTGACGACGGCGGTAAGAAAGCACAACAAACGACCGGATGACGTCGCAGGTTGGCGAGATGCGGAAACGCGTCAGCTTGCGCGGCCGCCAGCAATCAATCCTGCGGCGCAAACAGACCGACCTCCCCTGTGCAAATGCAGCCGCGCATGCTGCTTGTATGGCGCAGTGAACTGCCGAATGCTGTGTGTATATATATATATATATGTATGATTTGGTGGGGCCTCAGTGGAATGCTGCCGGAATACTAAGCCTACTGCAGAATACGTGCGGGCGAGACTAACAGATGGCTGCGAAGCAATGCCACATTCGTGGAGTGGGGCTGCTGAAGTTTTGCGCGCTTAGAAACATTAACAGCGTGCTCTGTTAATTCGCTGTTATTTCGTTATACACTTCCGACAGTTTCTTCTAATTTGACGATTCTATTTTTTTTGCTTTTCGTGCGATTATTAGCTGAGCTTGTGGGATAACCGGGCTTTTGTGTCGCTAAAATATTTACGTTCGAAGTTTAATAGAGAAGAGAGAAGGGTATTTCACCTTTCTTCTAGTCCAAACAGCTCGATAATCGTGGGCTGACTGGACCATGCACATGCAGTAACGGCTCGCTAATAAGCTCCGAAAAGAGAAAAACGCCTGTTTTTCGCAAAAAGGCGAGCCCATAACAGATAAGTGCTCCCTATTTCCGTGTGATTGACGGATACAGCGCGACGCTTAACCGCACTGTATTTTCTTATATTGTTGTTTTTGCCTCAATACTGCTTTGAGATCTCCGACTTCATCGTGTTTATAAGGTGCGAAATACGGACATTATGGCTACATAACGTGCCGGCGATCAAACTATATTAGCTAAGGAAAATATTAATAAACAGTTTCATGAAATCATTATACAATTTGTAGACTATAACGAAATAAATCAGTAACAAAGCAAGTCCATAGATCCAGTAGAAGTACATATTAGTCATGTTATTGCAGCGTTTTTTATTTTTATTTTTATTTGAACATACTGCTAGCCTCACCTTTCAGGTTTTTGCAGGAAAGGGGCAGGATACATATTCAGGAGAACACAGTTCAAGTAGGCGCGGACATAGATGAGTTTAGGTGAACAAGGCAGTACATATGCACTCTATATTCATTATACAAATTATTTAAAAGGAGCGGGGAAAAATAGTACTAAACGCCATGTTGGAAGGTTTAGCACACAGAAGAAGAACAAAGAAAGAAAATGTAAATATTTCAGATGTGTAACGCGCAAGAGGCAAGATTCAGCAGGTGTTTATGTCACGGCAGAATACAAGACACTGAGAAGTGAATCAGAATGCCATTGTCAGACGCAGCTCACCTATGTGCAGATCGTAGCTAGAGAGCATTCTTTGATAACTTGGCGATAAAAGTTTCGAGGGATGTGCAGGTGACAACGTCATCAGGCAACATGTTCCATTCACGGATTGTATGTGGAGAAAAGGAGTACCTGAATATGTCGTTGTGAAATCTGTATTCTGTTAAGTGCTTGCTGTGTTTTGTTCGAGAACTACGTGTCTGTAGCAAGTAGTCACTCGCATTGATTTTCATACTGCCATTAAGAAGAAGGAAAAGAAACTTAAGACGTAGTAGTCGAGCTAGATTTTGTGTAGTGGGAAGTTCAGCTCGTCTTAATAGTTCTGTGGGGGAGTCAAGACGGCGATACTTATTAAAAATAAATCTAATCGCTTTCCTTTGTACGCTCTCCAATTTTGCTATGTACTGCTTACGGAAGGGAAACCAACATACTCCTCCATATTCCAGTATGGAGCGAACTAGTGACAGGTATGCTAAGCGTTTAGTATCTATTGATGCGGATCTAAGGGAGCGTTCTAACGAATATAGAACTGCCAGTGATTTATTAACAATATATGTTACCTGCATGTCCCATTTAAGATCTCATGAAATTATGGCGCCTAAATATTTATACTCCTCTACTTTCTTTAACATCTGTCCTTGTAAATAATACGGGTAGTTCATGGGCGCTCTTTTATTCGTCACTGTCATACAAACTGTTTTATCTGTGTTAATCACTATCTACCACGTTTGGCACCACTGTGTTATATTTTCAAGTGCACTGTTTAAGGTTATCTGATCATCACGACAGGTTATTCCCTTGTAGATAACACAGTCATCTGCAAACATTCTTACTGTGGCGTTAGTCATCATCATCATCATCAGCCTGGTTACGCCCACTGCAGGGTAAAGGCCTCTCCCATATTTCTCCAACAACCCCGGTCATGTACTAATCGTGGCCACGCCGTCCCTGCAAACTTCTTAATCTCATCCGCCCACCTAACTTTCTGCCGCCCCCTGCTACGCTTCCCTTCCCTTGGGATCCAGTCCGTAACCCTTAATGACCATCGGTTATCTTCCCTCCTCATTACATGTCCTGCCCAAGCCCATTTATTTTTCTTGATTTCAACTAAGATGTCATTAACTCGCGTTTGTTCCCTGACCCAATCTGCTCTTTTCTTATCCCTTAACGTTACACCTACCATTCTTCTTTCCATAGCTTGTTGCGTCGTCCTCAATTTGAGTAGAACTCTTTTCGTAAGCCTCCAGGTTTCTGCCCCGTAGGTGAGTACTGGTAAGACACAGCTATTATATAGTTTTCTCTTGAGGGATAATGGCAACCTGCTGTTCATGATCTGAGAATGCCTGCCAAACGCACCCCAGCCCATTCTTATTCTCCTGATTATTTCCGTCTCATGATCCGGATCCGCCTTCACTACCTGCCCCAAGTATGTGTATTCCCTTACGACTTCCAGTGCCTCGCTGCCTATTGTAAATTGCTGTTCTCTTCCGAGACTGTTAAACATTAGTTTAGTTTTCTGCAGATTCATTTTTAGACCCACTCTTCTGCTTTGCCTCTCCAGGTCAGTGAGCATGCATTGCAATTGGTGCCCTGAGTTACTAAGCAAGGCAATATCATCAGAGAATCGCAAGTTACTAAGGTACTCTCCATTAACTTTTATCCCCAATTCTTCCCAATCCAGGTGTCTGAATACCTCCTGTAAACATGCTGTGAATAACATTGGAGAGATCGTATCTCCCTGCCTGACGCCTTTCTTTATTGGGATTTTGTTGCTTGCTTTATGGAGGACTGCGGTGGCTGTGGAGCCGCTATAGATATCTTTCAGTGTTTTTACATACGGCTCCTCTACACCCTGATTCCGTAATGCCTCCATGACTGCTGAGAATCCGACAGAATCAAACGCTTTCTCGTAATCAATGAAAGCTATAGATAAGGGTTGGTTATATTCCGCACATTTCTCTATCACCTGATTGATAGTGTGAATATGATCTATTGTTGAGTAGCCTTTACGGAATCCTGCCTGGTCCTTTGCTTGACAGAAGTCTAAGGTGTTCCTGATTCTATTTGCGATTACCTTAGTAAATAGTTTGTAGGCAACGGACAGTAAGCTGATCGGTCTATAATTTTTCAAGTCTTTGGCGTCTCCTTTCTTATGAATTAGGATTATGTTAGCGTATACAGGGTGGCCAATTTCTCTAGAACAATCTGTCCACCATCCTTCAACAAATCTGCTGTTACCTGATCCTCCCCAGCTGCCTTCCCCCTTTGCATATCTTCCAAGGCTTTCTTTACTTCTTCCGGCGTTACCTTTGGGATTTCGAATTCCTCTAGACTATTTTCCCTTCCATTATCGTCGTGGGTGCCACTGGTACTGTATAAATCTCTATAGAACTCCTCAGCCACTTGAACTATCTCATCCATATTAGTAATGATATTGTCGGCTTTGTCTCTTAACGCACACATCTGATTCTTGCCTATTCCTAGTTTCTTCTTCACTGTTTTAAGGCTTCCTCCGTTCCTGAGAGCATGTTCAATTCTATCCACATTATACTTCCTTATGTCAGCTGTCTTACGCTTGTTGATTAACTTTGAAAGTTCTGGCAGTTCTATTCTAGCTGTAGGGTTAGAGGCTTTCATACATTGGCGTTTCTTGATCAGATCTTTCGTCTCCTGCGATAGTTTGCTGGTATCCTGCCTAATGGAGTTACCACCGACTTCCATTGCACACTCCTTAATGGTGCCCACAAGATTGTCGTTCATTGTTTCAACACTAAGGTCCTCTTCCTGAGTTAAAGCTGAATACCTGTTCTGTAGCTTGATCTGGAATTCTTCTATTTTCCCTCTTACCGCTAACTCATTAATCGGCTTCTTATGTACTAGTTTCTTCCATTCCCTCCTCAGGTCTAGGCTAATTCGAGTTCTTACCATCCTGTGGTCACTGCAGCGCACTTTGCCGAGCACGTCCACATCTTGTATGATGCCAGGGTTAGCGCAGAGTATGAAGTCGATTTCATTTCTAGTCTCACCGTTCGGGCTCCTCCACGTCCACTTTCGGCTATCCCGTTTGCGGAAGAAGGTATTCATTATCCTCATATTATTCTGTTCCGCAAACTCTACTAATAACTCTCCCCTGCTATTCCTAGCGCCTATGCCATATTCCCCCACTGCCTTGTCTCCAGCCTGCTTCTTGCCTACCTTGGCATTAAAGTCGCCCATTAGTATAGTGTATTTAGTTTTCACTCTACCCATAGCCGATTCCACGTCTTCATAGAAGCTTTCGACTTCCTGGTCATCATGACTGGATGTAGGGGCGTTGACGTCTACAATCTTCATTTTGTACCTCTTGTTAAGTTTCACAACAAGACCTTCCACCCTCTCGTTAATGCTATAGAATTCCTCTATGTTACGAGCTATATACTTATTAATCAGGAATCCGACTCCTAGTTCTCTTCTCTCCGCTAAGCCCCTGTAGCACAGGATGAGCCCGCTTTTTAGCACTGTATATGCTTCTTATGGCCTCCTAACTTCACTGAGCCCTATTATATCCCATTTAGTGCCCTCTAATTCCTCCAATAGCACTGCTAGACTCGCCCAACTAGATAACGTTCTAGCGTTAAACGTTGCCAGGTTCGTATTCCATTGGCGGCCTGTCCGGAGCCAGTGAGCCAGCCAGTGAGCCAGTGAGCCAGCCAGTTTCCGGAGCCAGTGAGTCCGGAGCCAGTGGCGTTAGTATTATTGTGTAAATCATTCATAAAAAGAAGAAAGAAGATAGGAGCTAAAAACAGCTCCTTGTGGGACGCCACATAGCACATCGCCGCAATCCGAAGAGTAGTGAACATACTCTTAGCGTTAGCGTGAACAACACTGCTATATCTCTGCATATACTTGCGTCCTATGCAGAAAAGGCTATATTTGTGTGTTCATGTGTGTGCATTCTTTATACTGTGGTACAAAGGTTATAAACAGGGATAAGATGCCTCAGGAAGGCTGGCCAACGTTTCGATAGGAGGAATGGTGTAATGCAGGGATTGGGCTTGTTGGTAAGACATTGTGAGGCTTCAAGCGCATGAAAAGACAAGGACGAAAGGAACACGTGACACGCACAGGTCGCAAAGCTGCAACAATCTTTTTTTCGAGCAAATGATCCATACATATATACAACCTTTTCGCATGCATCATCATACATGCGGTGTTTGCAAAAAATATCTTATACACCACTGCGCAGGTAAGCTAGCTCTTCGCGCGAAAGGGCAATTGATATTTTTGAAACACAGTTATCCCCAAGCCAATCATCCATTTCTGCTTCGGTGATTTCGCGAGTTAATCTTCCTGGGGCTCTTCTCACGATGGAGCAGTCTCTGTATGCTGGAGCGCACGTCGAGTGGTCACGATCATCCACCTCGGCAACAGCACATTTGCAGTGCCTGCACTGAGCGTCAAGGAATCCACCGGGCTTTTCTGCTGTATTGTACCGGTGTTCCTTTAAACGCTCGTTGAGCCACCTTCCGCTTTGCCATACGTAATATTTTTCACACTTTAAAGGAAGGTTGTCTTTTCGAAAGTAGTCATATTAGGGTTATTATAATTAGACAAACGTATTTCGTTCTCGTGAGCAACACTCCTTGGCATAGTTACTCGGGCGAGCTTCCCACATATATATATATATGTGTGTATGTATGTAGACATACATATATCAAATCTGCATGCGAAAGAACCGTGTGCGCGCGGAGCGTGGCGACAAGCATGGACTCTGCCACACAAAATCGGATCGGCCGTTTGCGAACGCCATCTACAGCGCAACGAAACGCACTTGGCCCTAAAGTGCATATTGAAAATGTTGCATAATTCATCTTAGTTTGTTAAGTAATTAAGCGTAATATACAAGAAGAATATTCTAAAAAGCGCCACATGACGGCAAACCGTATGTCGTTGGTTTCATTCAGCTTCGGTTAACCACTGGTTAAAATCCTTGGTTCAAGGTACGTGAAACACCCTGTGTAGCCTACCTCCGCACAGCTATTTGCCTCATGGAGAAGGCTGATAGGGAGCAAAGCAATGAAAGGGTCGCCGTATATGATTAGGCGTCATGTGGTCCTACGCCGATTGCACCGTTTACACTTCGTATTAAGCGGTATTTGGCGAGATACCGATTCTAATAGTCAGGTTTAAAATGTATACGCTGCAGTAAGGGGCACGAAAAACTTTGAACAAAGCGATACTTCGTATAAGGTGAGTTGTTTGTAACGCGGGTTTGCTGCAATTTGTTAAGTGGGTTACAAAGCTGACTTCAAATTTATGAATTCGTTTTCGAAAATTTGCCTTAGTTCAGAAAACAAAAAAAGGAGTTCTGTTTTTGGGCAACGTTAGTACACACTGACAATGTTCTTTTTTCTTTCATAAATCTTGAACTGGGGGTGTCACACGCTTACGTGCAACTGCTTCGAAACCTGCTTTTTCTGCGAAGCACAGAATAAGCGCTCTGTCCTCCGATTTCTTATCTACACTTCGCTAATCTTGTTAAGATCGCTAAACCTGGCCTCTCTTTCTCTCCGCTCCTCTTCCTCAGGGGATGAGAGCTTGGACGTGTGCCACTAGAGGTGCAGTAATCTTCTAATTACCGTGTGCTTTGATTCTTCCTGGGTACTCGAAAAAAAAAAGTTGTACTGGTTCCAGGCATTTTCCATGATTAACCTCCTATTCCCCTTAACCCCCCTCTCTCTTCTGTGCCTCTTCATACAAAAACCTCGCAGTGGCCACTAAGCTACAGCGCTTTCCGGGACGGTCGCCAAACTATGCGCAGCAAACAGCAGCGCTGAGATTTGATTATGCACGTAATTACTTAAAGCGAATTACCCTATAGGTGAACCCGAGAAGAATACTAGCAGGCATTTTAAAGCATTCAGCTTTCTTTCATAACTCACCGCGATTTTTTTGCGCCTAACCGTTTTCGTTGGCCAATCCCGAAGGTAGTGCACTCTAACACAACGGTAAAAACCGCACGTTGGTAGGGTACTACCGGGGGTTGGTATCGGTGGTACAGGTATTATGGGGAGCGTTTTCACATTATTCGCTCGTCACAGGTGGCGTTCTGAGACCTTGTCATCGAACCGCTGCACCTCTGGTCGCAGACTCTGCACGGAGTTCCGAACTGGTTCACCGAGGAAGTGGAACGCATAGTGGGCATTGGCTCCCGCGTGCGGGTATATGGCTAACTGGTTAAGACGGGCGCCACCCGTAACACGTGGCGCAACCCAATGTCACAAATAAACCCCCTGCCAAACCTTTCAAAACGGATTCTCTGATATCAACCGGGGCTCGTTGGTTCATAATTTTTTTCAAGTTGTAGAAGCGCTACGCCATTCTTCTCGCACGAAAAAAGGGCTGAGCTGAGTGATTGCAACGTGCAACGCATAAAAGCCACAGCGACTTTTCACGTCGCGAACGCGGGTGCCGCGTGTGGGTGCTGCGCCGTCGGCCTCGGTGCGCCGGCACCGCGCGCCTCGCAGATCGCGTTGTTCGGGCTCGCGCAGCGCGCAGCGGCCGCCGCCGGAGTCGAAGGCCTCCCCGCGGTGAACAGCTGAACCGACTAGCGTGGCGTCAGCGCTCGCAGGCAAACACGAGCACCTCACACTCGACGACCACGGACACTCGCTGTCAAAACGCTGGCTCGAGGAATCGAGGCAGAAAGTGACCCTCGTGCGGTGTATCGCTTCAACCCAAACTGATCGGTGAGAACACAGCGCACGCAAAGTTACAGTGCCGTCGGGCCACCTAGATTGCGTCTCCGAAGCGGATCGCTTTCAAGATAAAGCCCGCGCGACCGAATGTCGACCTGTGAATGTTAAAAGAAAAGGCAGCACACCCACAGCACGCGTTGTCCGGAAACGTGGATTATACGTACACCAGTGAGCAATTACAATCACTCATGCACACGCTCCCCCGCTGGCTAAACAAATTTTCAGAGAATAGTGCTGACATTACCTAGCTACCACGGAAAATATTATATCACATCTTTCGCTCACAGAATAAAATTACCGATTAATTGCTATCATAATTACTGGTTGAGGTGTCTTGAACGTTGTATTTGCTTCTGTTAAAATGTGTCACCTTGTATGATTTTGTTGTGAAAAGAAAAATCCTCCGTACGGCTTAAGTGTTAGGATTATCTGGGCTGCTTTTTATTGTGCTTAGCAAACGCCGTTTATGTTTGTGTGTTCCTCATCAAGTGAATGGTTATCTTGCATATACTTTGCTTCCATGATATGCCGTATGCTGCTGCTAATATAGGGGCCGTCGCCTCATCAAGCTCATTGTAAAGATAGCTTTTAGCGCCTGCCCCATCCTTTTTGTAACTACAGGAAAAATCATTTGTATCTGTAAGTACAACGCGCCCCCCTAGATGCCATGCGCGCGGCGGAATACGGCGCGCTTCCTCCCTCGCGATACTGAGTCGTCACCGTCGCACGCTCTCCCTCGCACGCACAGCGCGCGAGGACGGTGTTGCGACGAGACGAACGCGATGCGTCTCTGTCGCATGCAAAACCTGTAGCAACTGCCAGAGGAGGTCAACCAGTGTTGCCAAATGTCGGCGAGCACAAGTAGCTGGTTGGCAACGTGGAAGTCGCTAGAGGTCGCTAAAGAATCCACGAAGGAGCTAAAAGTAGCTAATGTTTTTTTCACGCGCTTTTTACAGCGAAGCTGTATACAGCTACCCTCGGGCGGTGGTCGATGTCCGTCCGTGTACGCGTCGCGTCGACGCGAAGAAATTTTCGTCTCCAGTTTCTCGCGAATGCTCTGTGGCTCTTAGTATAATGTGTGTGTCATGGAAAAAAATCATACTGAAATTTGCCGATAAGACGACTATATTATTACGCTGAGTTTCATCTACTTTTCTTAATTACGTTGTTCACAGTGAAGTTGTAAGTATTGCGGAATTCTCAAAGCAGAGTGCAATCTTCCGCACTAGGCAAACGAAGCGGTGACGTAGACGAGGGCCGCGCAGTTCGTGCGGTTCGATAAACTTTTCCGTACACATAAACTGCAACACCGCATCACATGTTTGAAGATATCTAAACGGAATCGCACAGTTGCAACAAGTGAAATAATCTAGAATAGCGTTTGATACACACAGCGTGCAATATATTTTAGCGTACAGCTCAGGAAAATTACTAAACGGGTTCTCGGGTTACCCGTATACACTTGTACAGAGCGCTTAATGCAGTTGACATTCATAACACTCTCGAAGAGATTGCAGAGGCCCAGGAGCGCGCACAGCTAGCTCGCCTCACAACAACGAAGGAAGGGAGATCCACCTTGCAGGAACTCGGATATCACCCCGATAGAGTAGCGCAGGAATTCTCCAACATTCTTCCGCCGATTCGTGAGAACATTACGGTCGCACCCTTACCTAGGAACCTGCACCCCGTTCCTAATCGCGGTAGAAGGAGTGCAAGGGCGGCCAACCTCCTTAGGCAAATACACAGTGATCAGCGACAAGTCAGCTTTGTGAATGCCGCTTCTTTTAAGGGACGTCGGGCGTTCACCATCGTCACTGTCGATGGTCGGCAAGGAATCACCAATGCTGCCTCGGTTCGGACGATCGACTCCGAAATAGCTGAACAAATGGCTATTGCCCGAGCCCTGCTGGATAGCTCACGGGAAGTCATCTACAGTGATTCAAGATCTGCAGTCAGAGCATTTGAAAAAGTCACCGTTTCCAAGCAGGCCGTCAGACTTCTTGGGGACAAGGTGATCACGCATCACTGCGTTTATTGCTTTTCCGCACATCAAGGTTAGATAAAGGGTGCTCATCCCAACCTGAACGAGTCGGCTCACGGGGCTGCGCGTGAACTTGCCCACCGCGCTACCCTCGACCAACCGGAAGCCGACTCCCCAAAGAACAGGGACACGCCCTCCACCTACAACGAGATTACGAAACATTACAATCTCAGCCGTAGAACCTACTTGTTCCTCATCCGCGGCTCAATAGAGCTCAAGCATTAACGCTCCGTTTACTACATACGAATACCTACCCAATCCGTCGCTCTTGCATAAAATCTATCCGGATACACCAATGCTACCTGCCGCGATTGGGGAGAAATTGCCACGTTAGACCACATGCTCTGGCAGTGTGCCCGGTCGCGCTCTATCACCGCTAACAGCTCGGCCAGATGGGAGGCGGTTCTCCGCAGCCCTCTTCTGGCGGACCAACTCTGGGCTGTCCAGCCGGCCCACGATGCGGCCGAGAGGCTCGGCCTTCCGGTTCCCGCGTGGGAGCGGCCCGCTTCGTGAAGACTCACGATCTGCAGGACTTCATTAAAGTTTTACCATACCACACCATACTTCTAAGCGTACAATCAACCACATTGGCGTAGAAGAAAGTACTATATTACATAACACACCTGCCACGGCTTCTACTGCGATGCAAGAATAGCGGAGCGAGCATCACAGTGACACAACCAGCCGCAGCAGACGCAGACCCAAACCTCCTCGCCGAAACGTGGGAGGCTGCGATCTGCAAGCCGGAACTGGTTGACCAGCGCGAACTCATCGCCCGTGCCTGGCGGGCGATCCAGGCCATAGGGTTCCTGGAATAAGGGACCCTGCCACCTCGAGTGACAAGTCACCGTTTCAAATAAAGGTTTATTCATTCATTCATATATTACATAACAGTAACCCATAACATATGGCAAGGCCGAGTGATAAAAATCTGTTTGCGAACTTGAGAAGAGAAATACAATTATAGCGGATGAGTGGAATACATACAGCACAATAAACTGGAAACTTACGCTATACACTTATAATTTCAAACAAAAATAGGAAGAGCTCGGCCTCGAAAATCCTAATTGTGCAGCCTCACAGGCAGTACAAGTATACAGAAAGCTATGGCAGAACATAAAGGCAATCACTCCGGCGGTACACACAATTCTTGGATAATATCTGCAGCTTGCTCATCATCATCCTCTACCGTTGAGTACGATGCCATCGTTGGGATCTTTGCTGCCACGTCACTTGGCAAGCTATATTCACGGCATTTTTTTCAGCCTTCGAAGCCCGTTCCGCACACTTAGTAGCGCATTGAGTGTTTCAATGTACAACCTATTATGACACTTGTTCTCCACAATGCTCATTTCGCTAAAACATCTCTCTGCTGCACTGTTTGAGAAAAGCAACGACAGCACTGTTATGGCGCGCCGCTCGGCAAAGGGGTTTTCACCCTGCGTCTCCCTATAGGAACCGACTTCTGCCCAGAAACCATCGGTTGTATTCGCAGAGCACCATTTTACGCGCCGAAAACTCCCCCATTGCGTTTGGCAAGCGGATACGGCTTCCACGGAGAGGAACTGTGGCGCCAATTCCGTAATTTGCTCATGTATTGCTTTCAGTGCGTGCTCTACAGGGAGGCGAGAAGCCTTTTGCAAGCACTGAATGTTTTCTGCAAGCCGCTGATGTAGCTGCTTGAAGAGTTCCACTATGAAACGACGCCGAGAGCGAAGGCGCAGCTCTTTTTAATGCCCACAACACGATGTGGGGAGACTCGCGATTCGTTGAAAATTTTCTTCTGACCTGCCTGCTTAGTAAGAAGGAGCCGACCTATCACAGTGTCCAGCACAACTGCTATTCATCGATAGATCTAGCAATTGCTTCGTCTTCTCTTCTGCCTCACTTGGAATGGAACGTCATCACTAAACATTAAGGAAGTGACCACTTTGCTGTAACCTTAAATCTGATAACTCCGCATGAAAACCCTCCCCATATTGGAAATTAGCATTGGTTGACTGGGCGCACTTTAATGGATCAGCTTATCTACTACAAGATTTTATAAATGATTTTAATGTAGATGATGGTGTTGTACATTTTACCGCTTTTGCTACTGATGCAGCCGAAAAGTTTATCCCGCAAACGAATGGTGGTTCACTTACTAGCACCGTTCCCTGGTGGAACGAAGACTGTTGAGAAGCGTGGAAGAGGCAGAATAAGGCGTGGGGCGTAATGCGCACACCACCAAATGGCGAATATCTAATTCACTTTTAAAAAATTAAATCAGAGGAAAGGCGGACACGACGTCAGGCTAAGACAAAAGGCTGGGTGAGGTTCCTTTCGGGTATTAATTCATACATCCAGGAGGCAAAAGTGTGTAATGGCTTAAGAAAGCTAAAAGGGCAACAAATCCATCTGTTGCCTCGGGTGAACGACCAAGTTAATAATACCTTGCTAGACCGGGCAGACTCTCTTGGGGAGCACTTTGAGCCTGTGTCGAGCTCAATCCATTATTCTCAATCCTTCCTTAAATACAAACAAATAGAAGAACCTAAGCCAGTCGTACACAAATGCAGACAGAACGAACCGTATAAATGGCCTTTCAGTATTGCCGAGTTGAGAGCTTCCTTGATCGAATGCAAGAGCTCTGCAGCGGGACCTGACAGAGTCATGTATAATACAATCAAAAACTTGCACACTGACACACAAGTTACACTAGTCGCACTTTTCAACACTATTTGGGCTGCCGGATGCCTTCCATCCACATGGAAAAAAGCGATTGAGATCAGTTTTGAAGCAGGTTAAAGACACTTCTTTGTCGGCAAATTACCGCCCGATAGCTCCTACAAGTTTTCTGTGTAACCTTTTTGAAAAAATCATTAATCATAGACTGATACATTTTCTTGAACTCAACAATATGCTTGATTCCTACCAGTGTGACTTCAGAGAAGGGCGGCCCACAACTTATAATCTTGTGTGCATTGAAGGATATATCCGCGATGCATTCGTACATAAACAGTTTTTCTTATGAATATTCCTCTATGGAGAAGGCGTGTAACACAATATGGTGTTAAGGGATCTTGCAAGACTTGTCGGGAATGGGCATCTGTGGATGTAAGCTAAACATAATACAAAGCTATTTGTCGAATCGTATCTTCCGCGTGAAAATCGGGAACGTATTGTCGCGACCTTTTACGCAAGAAAGTGGTGCACCCGGGGAGGCGTGCACGCTCTTTATCGTGAAGATGAAAAGGCTTCGTGCTTCGTTACCACCAACCCGTTTTTATTCCGTCTACGCGGACAACATTCAAGTAGGCTTCAAATACTGCAACTTCGCAGTATGCGAGAGGCATGTGCAGCAGGGCTTGAACAAGATGCCCAAGTGGGCCGACAAAAATGGATTTAAAATCAATCCTCACAAATGCTCTTGTGTTCTTTTATCACTAATTGCACTAATTAATTTCTGTAACTGATTACGTTATGGCCCATATTGCAATTTACAAATTCTAGCCGTAGAGTCCACACGGTGGATCCACTTGAAACGACTTCTCAGGATGGCGCCAGTTTCGAGATGTAAATTCCCTGAACTTTGCTGAGAATTGCGTCGGCCTTCCAGTTACTTTCTTATCAGAACATTGTTTCATGCATTCAAGCACAACAGTAACTGGGACGCCTATGCATTTCTCCGCAAAGTTCGCGAATTAATATCTCAAAGATGGTGTCATCCTCAGAATTCTTTCCATTTGTATCCGCCTTGCAAACTATACGGCTGGAATTTGAAAAATTTTAATATGGCCATAAAATAATCAGTTAGAAAAGACAATTAGTGGATTTTTGGTAGTTAGTTGATTATACATTTCAATTTTTTGTGCATGTAATGTCCGCCTCTTCGAGTAGACCACCTCATGAACTAGAATTGTGCTACCTGCCACAGGCAACCTTTAAAATAATTTGAAAGTGTTCGCTGGAACACCTGGTATTTGTGCGGTTAAATTGGAGTTTGCACGGAGGTATAAAGCTCCTCTTAAGCGGGGCCTCTACAAGCTGCGTAGCATTCACGCACTCACATAGTTAGCGGCAAGTGTGCGTTTCTTTTTTCTTTGTGGTCACATGCTTTCTATTTATTGCGACATTTCAGCCGACGCATTTCGAGCGGCATGCCAAGCCTGCGGCTAAGCAAACATCTATAATGTCGACACAAACTCTCACTCCCTCTCTGTCTCTCAGTAGTGTTGAGTAAAAAATGTGCACTTAAACTGCCACAGCCAGCGTTAAGCGAACGTCGTCGTTCTTAAAATTTCCAGAGACCTCATTACGGTAACGGATCTTCTTGAATGTCTGCGAAGCAGGCGTTATTATCGCTCAAACACCATTGCGTATATGTTGCCCGAAGTCTAATGCATTACATTTGCAAACTATGTCCTAGAGCTTTTTCCTCTGTAAAGGGGCGATTGTCCAGTTTTGCGAGAGCGGTCATGAGCACTGTTCTTCGCACTGCGTAACGGGGACAGTCACAAAGGAGGTGTTCAATCCTCTCCTCGCAGCCGCAGGTGTCACAGGTAGGGCTGTCGGCCATTCCAATGCGGAATGAATGTGAGTTCGTGAATGCCACATTGGTCCAGACGGGCTTCGGCACTCAAGGCCTTAAGGGCTTTGTTGAAGTTTTTAAGGATGTGCGAATTGTGCGACCGCCTTTGAACGTTGTAGAGCGTAGTTTCGCGTTACTGTGCGAATTTTCTTTTTTTCCCTCTTCTTCTTCTTTCTCCTTTTATTCCCTTTACCCCTTTCCCCAGCACAGGGTAGCCAGCCGGTACTTACACTGGCTAACCTCCCTGTCTTTCCTCTCGTTTGTCTCCTTCTCCTTTGCGTACTATGTATACCAGTTTGTTTGTATCCAAAAGGAAAACGTTCGGAGTCGTAGTACTGCAGGCAGTGATGCTTGAGTGCTTTGAGAAGCGTAATGACAAACTATTTTTCCTAACTTTACAGTAAAAAAAAAACATATAGCTGCGTGAAGGTCAGGTATGTTTGAAACGCTTGTGAATGACCGTTTTTTTTTTACTAGAGTGATTAGGTAAAACGATGGCCTGTGTGTCGGCTGCGCTTTTTCACATTTATAAAGAAAATATACAACGTAACACTAAGTGATCAATGACATCAAGTTTCGAAACGTAGTGCCACAGAAAGATTTCGATGAGAGCACGCTGATAAAGTTTAAATAAAGCTGCACAAATCTTTCCTGTTAAGCTTACATTGCACAGAGCATAAAGCTTACTCTGTGCACGGGTACCGGTAATGTTAATGATTTCACGTTTTTTATGTATGAATAAAAAAAAAGGTTACTGGAATACATTTAGACCACTTCACTTCACAGAAGCGGAATGTAATGTAACAACGTTCTAAATATTTTATGTACTTATAACATACCTGCATCGCCCACGCGGGCATTACGGCAGGGGGGATTACATTTTATAAAAAGAAACAAGTGATCACACATGTAAAGCGCAATAAAACGCATCGTTGTTTTCAATATTAACAATGTTAGGTGAAAGAGCATTCCATTCTCTTATAGATCGAACAAAAAAGAATACCTAAAGACGTGAGCCCTGAAAGGAAACTCGCAGACTTTCAGTGCATGGTCGCGTCTCAACGACGTATATGTAGGTGACTTAGTATATCTTTCTCTCTCGATCCCTCTTTTAGAATAATAAACAGCGTGAAAAAATTTCAACCTCTAATCTTCTCGCCGGTCTTTTAAGGCTTGCCACGATAATTCAATTTTACTTTCTGTCATACTTAATTTTCTACTATAGTTATTAAGAACAAACCTAGCTGCTCTATTCTGCGCTCTTTCAAGCTGTTCAGTGAGATCAGCCATGTACGGATCTCAACAAATGCAAGCGTAATCAAGTAAACTACGAAGATAAGTGAAGTACGATTGCTTTTTTAATTTATTCGGCAACTGACTGAAGGTACGGTGGAGGAATCCTAATGAACGTATTGCATTATTCCTAATATGCATAATGTGCCTGTTCCATCGTAAGTCAGACGTCATTAAAATTCCTAAACATTTGTATTTGTCAAACTTCTTTAATGCCATATTTCTCAAGGTGTAAGTACATGACTGACATTCGCGCTTCCTTGGAAAGGTGACGTGAACATATTTTGGAACATTTCGTGACATTTCCAATGTATTGCACCATGTTCCTATAAGGTCTAAATCAGTCTGTAATGATGAAATGTCACTCGCGTTATCTCTGACTCAATAAATGACACAGTCATTCGCAAACATTCTAAATGAAGACGTAAGGTCACTTTCAATATCATTAATAAAGAGTAGAAATAAAAGGGGACCCAAAACTGATCCCTGAGGAATACCTGAGGTAACTGGAACATATACAGAAGAAAAACCGTTGAGCACCACAGACTGCTCTCTTGCACGAAGATATTCGGCAATCCAAGCTATGACACTGTTGTCCAATTTGTAGGCCCTAAGTTTTGAGATTAGAAGATTATGTGCAACCACATCAAAAGCTATTTTGAAATAACATGCACACTCCGTCAGCGCGAAGTGCAATGCAAGTGCTGGATGCTCTCAATTCAGTACTTGCAACGCTTGAGTAAGCATCATGGTTCACCCGTATCATTATATTCGCACTGAAGTCAGAACGGCCGGGGTTTAGCTTAAAAATATACTGCCACGTACTGCAACGTACTGCTGACGCCCACCGGATCCTTGGTCTTCACTGGTAACTTCAACGTGCATCACCAGCTATGAACCACCAAGATTGACGGCAGCCTAACGTATCGACGGAGCATTTGCTTTGACTTGACTGATTTCCAAGCACTTCGCTGCGTGCACAGACAGTGTTCCCTCTATCCCGCTTTCTTTCTTTCTTTTCCCCCTTTCCCTTCCCCCAGTGTAGGGTAGCAAACTGGACGCTCGTCTGGTTGACCTCCCTGCCTTTCCTCTCTTTGCTCTCTCTCTCTCTCTCTCTCAAAAATATGCAGTCTATTATTTCGGTTTTGTCTACTGCCGAGGCCAGTTCATGAAAGAATTCTACTAACTGGGTAGAGGTTGAAAAATGTTGTCGAAAACCACGTTGACAAGAGCTTCGAATATTGTGCTTAACTAAATGCGACATGATTGAAGTATAAATTATATGTTACATTAGCTTGCATGGGATACTTGTTAAAGACACCGGTCAGTAGTTCTCAACGGCACTTCTCGATCCGCCTTTGCGAATGGGTACGAGGGGTGCCAGCTTCCAATCAGGCGCTAAACAAGACTCAGATAAACACTTTGTAAATGACTGAGAAAAGTAAAAAAACACAATATTCCAGAAGAGTCTTTAAGAATCGATGCCGGAATATGATCAGGGCCACAAGCGACCGTCGGCTTCATCTCCTGCAGTAATTTACGCAAACTTTCTACACCAAATATAACCTCAGGCATTTGTTTAATGTCCATTTGGCAGATCACATTAACAGTGCAAGAAGGCTTTGGTCTAAACGCTGACAAGAAGAAATTGCTAAAAAGTTTCACTTTGTCTTCATCAGCATCAATTATGGTTTCATAGATGTTTAAGGGGGGGGGGGTATAGAATTGTTTTCTTTACCGTTACACCTAATAAATCTCCAGAATTCCTTCGAATCTTTTTGTTTTCACTTTGTCTTCATCAGCATCAATTATGGCTTCAGGGCTGTTTAAGGCCCCCCCCCCCCCCCCCCCCCCCTTAAACAGCCCTGAAGCCATAATTCATGCTGATGAAGACAAAGTGAAAACAAAAAAGATTGTTTTCTTTACCGTTACACCTAACAAATCTCCAGAACTCTTTTCAATCTTTGAGCAACTTCACACCAAGGTCTTCAGAGTAAGTATGCTTGGCCTGCTCCGCAAGACACTGAAAGCTTTTTTTCAAACATTTCATTTCTAACCAAGTATTCTGGGATTTCTCTCTCCGAAACTTGAGATAAGGTCTCCTAATTTTGCGTATTGGTGTGCGCAGCTGATGATTAAACCAAGGCGTCCTTTGACTGTTCAGATGAGATAACATGAGTAGGAACAAATGTATCGCGCAATTCAAAAAGCTTGTCTTTAAACAGCTTCCATAACTCTTCAATGTTCAATTCATCAACTAATGCATCAAGGGTAGGAAAATGACTCAAACGCCGAAATATAGCACCAATATCAGCCTTCTTATACACTTACACGCAAATCTTTCTGGGTTCCTTTTGCGGCACGGACACATACTGAACGTTTATGTTAGCAGTAAAAACACAATGGTCACTTAAGCCGGGAAGTACATTCAGATTCATTTTAATTTTTGGAACTTTACACAAGAGCAAATCAGGTACGCGAGCTGTGCCGTCGTTCCGCGATGCATCACGAATGTACTGCTGAAACGGAAAATCACAGACGAGATCCAGAAATGCAGACTACACATGGCCAGTGACCGACGCCACAGGGTCATCGTACGACCAGTCTATACCCGGAAGATTAATATCTCCCCCTAGTTTTATGATGTCGTTTTCAAGCGTATGAAGGAAAGCAGACAGCTGAACAAACTGGTCGTATGATGATCCGTCAGGACGGTAATATGATCGAATACCAAGACTTTTCCCTTTAGATAGCCTCACTTTCCAAAAACAGACCCAAGATCGGCTTTAGAACCTTCCAGCGGTACACACGATAAGCTTGAGCTAACGAGAACAAATACCCCTCCCTCTCTTGCTTTTCGATCGCGTCTGAAACAATGATAGCCATCTGGAAAAACTTCAGAATTTAATGCCATCTTCGACTGGTCGTTTCTGAGCGCTCTGGAGCGCTCTCGCGAGCGGCGTTGTCTTCGGCTGGTTGAAAGAGGTTGCCCGCCCTGCGTTCGGCAGGTTCCTCTCGATTGCTCTCCTCCACCTTCGAGCGCTCTGAGGCGCTCCGAGCCCTGTCGTCGGAGCAGTCATCGAAATTGAAACGTCATCGCAGAGCCGCGTTGCTGCTGTTGGCGACGGCCCACCGTAACCTAGGCAACCTAGGCCACTGCGACGAACGCTCGTCCCGCCGGCGCGTCCGCCGGTTTTCCCGGCAGCGCCGGGAGCTTTCGATAAGCGAAACATCGGACGTTGGTAGTAGTCACGTGGTTTAGCATCTGCCATTGCCTCCTCCGAGAGCGTGTCGCACGTTTGGCTTGCGCGCTCGTCCTCTACCTCTGAGCTCGGGGAACGCCGAATCTGCCCGACTCTGCTTCGGGGGATGGAAGCGACCAGCCGAAGATAGCATAAGACACTCGAATCCAACCACGACTCGGTGCCAATAACTATTGACGGCTCAACTGATCTAAGAAGGATATGGAAAGAATCGACTTTATTTCTTATGCTCCTGCAGTTGATCATCAAAACACTCAGCATTTGTTTTATTTGAGTAACTGGTGATGGTCACATCTGCTTCCCTTTGTTGGTCACGCTATCAATCTGATAGCGTTTGTCCACATGCAAAGCATCAAACTTTGGTACTGCTTTAATACCTTCTTGCCGATTCTGTTTCGCAAAATTCCATAAACAGCTTCTTTTATCCCTCACCACGCGTGAAAAAATTTCGGGAATGCTATATATAGTTCGTGCCCTTTAACTTGCGTGCCTTATTTAATACTTGTTGGCGCTCTTTGAAAGAGGAAAACTTCACTATAATTGGGCGTGCTTTATCTGCTCGATAGGTTCCGATGCTGTGAGCGCGCTCAATTCCAACAGCATTAAGTTCCAGTTTCGTGCGGCACAGGTTTGAGACAAGTTCACTTGATGTAGTTGCGTTTTCGCCATTATCACTATCTTCAAAACCATAAAAAAGTTGATTATCTCGCCTTTGGCGATTCTCAATATCGTCAATTTTTGAACCAAAAGCCAACAATGTTACCTGATTCTGACGCTGCTGCGCTGCAACGTTAGCCAATGAAGAACGAATATCATCCACTCCTGTGATTGTTTCTTCTAATGACACAATACGAGCCTTCCGTTCTTCTGTTTCAGCAGAGAACTTGTTCTTCATAGCTGACAGCCTTTTCAACATTGTGTTTTGGCCTTCAAGTATTCGTTCAAACTGTGCAGTATCGGGCCCCAGGTTCGGCTCTATATCGCCTCCACACAGCAGCAAAATCAAGAAATAAAAAGCGGAACGTAGCCAAACAACAAACTGACGTCTTACGAGTAACCTGCGTGACGTCAAAGAAACACACTGCTTTGAACACAAGAAAAACCGGCAAAGCAATGTTAACATTAATCGAAGAATAGTGCTTGTGACTAACCTGCGAAAGTAGAGGACAATATATAAGGGTTGAGGCCGTGTCGCAGGTTCCACGCTCCGTCGTCGTAGTGCCGCTTCGAGGCTTTTGTAGCTGAAGGATACCAGCAGCGTTTCCCAGGGCGCACAGTTGCCATTCGTGAAGTGGGAAGAAGTCAGATTCAGTGAGCGCCGGGCACGTCTGTTGGTCCTGGAGCCGCGTAAAAGGCAGCCCATCACAGTTCACTTCCAGTCGGGCGTCGCCGCCTACATACGCTGATGCCGAAGTGCAGCGTGACACAAAAACGTCCATGAGACCAATCTGCGAAAGGAGTAAACAACACATAGGGGTTGATGCATGTCGCCGGTTCCACACCCCCGATATGTATATGAAATATGAAAGGAATGGCGCATTTTAAATATCCGTGTGTGTGTGTTTTTTTGTACATCGCTTACACAGAGCTTATTTTAGGGCTTTTGTGCCATTAGGTGTCAACGATGAGACTCGAATACCGTGATGAAACTAAATATTTGGGGAGAGCGACATGCACCATTATTAGAAGGAGTTTTTGGAACTCCTGCATTAAGGATTGTTTTCGTGGTAGCGCTATGGCCATCCCATAACTCATGTGCAATTCGCGAATGCAACAAACTGGAGACTACCGAGCCAACTGAATGTAAATCAAAAGCAGTACGCAAGGGAATAGCAACCAAGCATTCAAGACATAACATAGTGAACTTGAAGGGAGAATAAGACTTCCGGAACAAGTAACTTCTCTTTCTTGTTCTGATATATGTGACATTACGGATTCTTGCAGCCACGACCAGCTGAACGACGAATCTCATTTCGCGCAATTTAAGCCCTCTACGATTATTCGAACGAAATGTAGGCGAACTGCAATGGCTGCAGAAAAACGAGAGTGCAGAAACAAAACTAATTTCACGGAACACTTGTCAGTGAAGAGCGTTCGAAATGGTCACTGGAGAGAGAGTTTGGGGATCTACGGATGATGTGGGGCGTGATATGCCAGACAACCACTCGTGATGGTTGACAAAACTGCAGCTGCTTTGTTCTGTAGACAGCGGTTTCCAGAACATTGGATTGGCGCAGGCGGTTCGATTTTATTATGTTGAACTCGGTTTTTAGCTTGTTGCTTTGCCATAAATGCGTGCTCAAGCTGTCCTATCACCCAACACAATGCCTCCGGGGCGACGGCGCTCCGTTGGTGAGCACGCTCGAACTCCGTTGGCTTGACTGGAATGGGCACCGAGTACAAAAACAACCGTGTACTCAGGCTTTATAGGCGCATTCACCTTATAGGCGAAATCCACGTTAATCTACCTTTATCCACCTCAATCCATTTCGCTTTGATTTGCCCGAACCTTAATCCACTTTAATCCATCTTAATCCAACGTAATCCACCTTTCTCTTGTTTGTACCTACCTCAATCCATTTTAATGCACTTTAAATCACCTTCGCTCACTTTACTTCACCTTAATTCACTTTACTCCACCTTGAGACACCTTGCTCTAAGTTGTTCTACCTTTAATTCGTTTTACTTCACTTTAATTCACCGTAGGAGGTCCAGTGCCGGGAACGTGACGTCATCATTTGGTCGCGTGGGTTTTGGTACCATCAAGATGTTAAGGCCATACGCTCGCCAGACTTTCCGCTTATAGGGGCATAAAATGCTTTCACATTAAGAAAAGAAAAGGAGAGGGGCGGAGTCTGTTCTCGCAGCAATGCACAGACAGATCAAATGGAGGAAAATCACGAAAGCGTAAGCCGGGACCTGCCGTTCTGACAACGGAATTTTCGAAGGGCAAACGGCTGTTGGCTGTACGAAAAGCAGTCACCTGGTTAGTAATGTCAAATGTGTATAATTTGGTGACCTAGTTATCTCGGTTGAGACAAAGCTCAGGACAGAAACAATATAATGTATCATGCGTGCCGGAAGATGATGACCTTGTAACAAGGCTGTGTCACCTACACGTTAACGGTGTTTGGTCTATACTCGGGCCGATTTCAGAATTGTATTACAGATATAAATTTGGAAACGTGTAATCATGATAAATAAGTGAAAGCAAGCAGAATAGAGAGGAGAATAATAAAGGGGGCTAGTCGGCTCATGCAGATTTAGAGGACGCGCTGACCTAGGAGCACAGTACGAATAACAGACCGACACGCAGGTTTGCACAACAAAGTAGGACTAGCAACTCCTTATTTTTCCATAAGTTGTCCTATCTATAGCTGTAAAATAAGGCCGAAACAAAAGCGATCAAACACCGCACTCCCTACGCATTATTTTCTGTTCCCGTTCCCACAATCTATCGAATGTCTACAGGTCACGAACTGACATATGGTGCACTCGCACACTGCCCTGACGGCCAATTCAAAAACAACTCGTTTTTTAAGAGCGCATCTCTTTGGCGCCCGTTCCTGCGCTTCGCCTCGCCGTAACCAGCTCCGTAGCCGGGGCGAAGCCGGGGCCAGCACGCTGCTCTAACTCAGGGTTGCCAGGTCCAAAATTTGAAAAGTAGCCAAAAAATCACGGGAAGTAGCCAGAAAAGTAGCCAACTTTGGCCACATAGAGAAATGTAGCCAAAAAAGTAGCCACATTGTGGAAAAACGTTGCATTTTCATTTAATATGTAACTCTGCAGACATTACCACAACCAACACTTAAAGCTGCTATCAGTAAACGTAGGAACATACAAAAAATATAATGAAACGTGTGTGAATGACTACACCTAAGAGTGCATTGACCAGCGTGTAATATGACTAGAATATTATCTCAAATCAGAATCACAGCTCCAGTTCAGGTGTCAATGAGTAAAAAGAATGTCAAAGCTCCAGGCATCCTCGAGCGATCGCTTTCGCGATTATTTACGAGCGATTTTGCGTCTTGGCATCGGACGCGTCGCAGGCCTTTTGTTACGCTCTGCAAAGTGAGATGTCCAATCGCGCGAAATCTCGCAAAAGTGATCGTATTCCCGAATACAGCTGTATATTTTCAAGCTGGGAACACATAAATGAAACGACTACGCCGAGAGCGCGCCGGCCAGACCGGCCGCTGACGTGCTGGTGGCATGTTTACGCTTATCCCGCGGCCAGCTGTCCAAGTGTTCAATTTTGCAAACTTCAGGCAGCTTCAGGTTGTCTTAGGATCCCACCTCACGTTGACTGCCCATCAGGACCAGCACTAGCTGGCTGCCAGCGGGCTGCCAGAACTCCGAAAATCGACGAAGCCCAATGTGCGGAAGGCCGGACGCGGAACGTTAATGCGAAGATGGAACACGCTGTGACGTCACCAGTGCAAAATCCTTTGCATGAAATGAAAGCGCCCGAGTCAGATTGACAATGATGATGGACCAGCTTAAAAAGATTTGAAGTGTCGTCGTCGTGCGTTGGCCTAAATATTTGCTAATGTTGCTGCAGAATATGAGCAACACAAGTTTCTATCCAATTTTTACAACAGTCAAGCTATTTCAAAAGTAGCCAGAAAAGTAGCGCAGTAGCCAAGGCATTTTCCCCCCGCCAACAGCCTCAAAAAGTAGCCAATTTGGCGCAAGGTAGCCAAATCTGGCAACCCTGCTGCGCGCGCTCTTGGCAAGGTCGATCCAAATAGGCCGCGAAGCTGCAGGCGAAAAGCGGTTCAGTACAGATTGTCACCGACATCAGCAAGGGGGGTTATGGGAGCAGCGATTGAAGCGCGACTATGTTTGGAGGGAACAAACATTGGGAAAGAAAAAAACGTTTTTTTTTAAATTCAAGCGACACACAGTTAGATTCATGCAACAAAAATAATATTCCTGATCAATTTTATATATTCGTGACGAGTTAAGAAAATACAAGTTTATTCCATTTTATTCTTATTAATAAATGCATTTATTTTCAGTACCCATCCTTAGAGGGGGCGTTGACGCCACTATCAGTCGCAATGCAAAGCACATCTTGAAATGGGCAGAAAGGCACACTCGTAAAGTTCACCAGTTGAAATGCGCCCCCTTCACAGTTCGTGCTTTCTTGCTTGTCGAAGTTTGTTTGAATTTGGTGACGCGGGTAGCTTCATCGCTCCTTAATCTGTTCAGTCAAAAGTAGTGAGTTACGACCGACAAATAATTGTGTAGTTGTTTTCGTGCGACTGCGCCGGCCGACGGGCTTGGCGTCCGACTAAACGATCAGCACTCTACACCTAAAGCTTTCGTCGGCCTCCTAAGAAAGTATGTTCTGTGCAAGGGTGCGATTTCAACAACCGTACGGCTGGCTTTTCCTGCATCGCTTTCCGCGCTGAAGCTTGAAGCGCCCATCAAGGCGAATGGCGGGGCATTTGAATATATAGCTGCAAAAGCAGGCCAACAAAACAAATTTCGCGCCGTCGAAAACAAAATTACCTGACTTCTGCTTTTAACGCACCTGGCGTCACATTATTTTTTCTTCCGCCGGAAGTGTTCCCACCACATACAGATGGCGCTAAGCCCCATGAACCGCCGATGGACCGCCATGTTTCGAACGTATGGGCTCCTATGGAAGCTTCGCTACCGGGTATACTTACCTTGCTCCTGGCGCCTTCTCTCGCGCACGGCGCGAGCCTTGCTCTCTTCGCTCCTCCTCCAATGCCACCCCTGTGCGGCGGCAATCGGAGAACGGCTGGGTGGCGGATGATCGCGATGATGTGCTGCTGCCCAAGCGGAAACGCACAGCCGCCGGCGTACGCCACTGCGTCTGCCCGCCACCCCTCCTCCGTGGTGGCCCCCGCGCGAGCACGCGCGGTGTTCTCCGGTTGCCGAAGCGCTGGCTCGGTACCAGCGGATCACGGTGCGCGCTTCGCAAGATGAAACGCAGAGCCACCTTCAGTTGACTCGTTATAAGCGTCAGCGGTGGCAGCCAGTCGCTGGCTTCTCTTCGCCGCTGTTACGGTCTCGTGCGCCTACGCGCTGCCTCCCGCGACCTCCCGATAAGGGAGGCAGTTGCGCCAAGCTACGCTCCGTTTGCGGCGGCTGGTGCGAAATGTTCCACACGAGACGAACGGTCCGAGGCTCACAGACCATTTATATTATAGTATAATCCGTCTGCCTATATAAGTAGTTAATTCGCAGCCAGTTTTCTCTGAGCCATGAGCGAGGCAACCGGTGGAAGTACTTCGTCTGCCGCTGCTGCCAAACAAGCTGCCGGAGCAGAGGCCCAGCGCCGTCGCCGCCAGAATCCAGAGGTGCGCTACGCCGAACCAGGTATTGGTGCAGCAAGTCGAGCATATATCCGTCTATTTCTCCGACCACAAAGCTTCCTTCATGACAATCAAGAACTGGGAGGGGAGTGTTTTTGAAACAGGAATATATGTAAAGAAGAAAAAGTTGTCTGAAACTGTACATACATGTCTTGCTCGAATTCGTTGGCTCAATATATCGAAAGTCGAAACAGATCGCATTATGAAGTAACCTCATCATCATCATCAGCCTCGCTATGCCCACTGCAGGGCAAAGGCCTCTCCCATACTTCTCCAACTACCCCGGTCATGTGCTAATTGTGCCCATGTTGTCCCTGCAAACTTCATAATCTCATCCGCCCACCTGACTTTCTGCCACCCTCTGCTACGCTTCCTTTCTCTTGGAATCCAGTCCGTAACCCTTAATGACCATCGGTTATCTTCCCTCCTCACTACATGTCCTGCTCATGCCCATGCCCATTTCTTTTTCTTGATTTTAACTAAGATGTCATTAACTCGCGCTTGTTCCCTCACGCAATCTGCTCTTTTCTTACCCCTTAACGTTACACCCATCATTCTTCTTTCCATAGCTCCTTGCGTCGTCCTCAGTTTAAGTAGAACCCTTTTCGTAAGCCTCCAGTTTTCTGCCCCGTAGGTGAGTACTGGTAAGACACAGCTGATACACTTTTCTTTTGAGGGATAATGGCAACCTGCTGTTCACGATGTGAGAATGCCTGCCAAACGCACCCCAGCCCATTCTTATCCTTCTGATTATTTCAGTCTCATCATCCGGATCCGCCGTCACTACCTGCCCTAAGTAGATGTATTCCTTTACCACTTCCACTGCCTCGCTACCTATCGTCAACTGCTGTTCTCTTCCGAGACTGTTAAACATTACTTTAGTTTTCTGCAGATTATTTTTTAAACCCACCTTTCTGCTTTGCCTCTCCAGGTCAATGAGCATGCATTGCAATTTGTCTGCTGAGTTACTAAGCAAGGCATTATCATCAGCGAATCGCAAGTTACTAAGGTATTCTCCATTAACTCTTATCCCCAATTCTTCCCAATCCAGGTTTCTGAATGCCTCCTGTAAGAAGTAACGTAATCGTAGGCAATTCTTTTTCTCGTCCTTTATTCCCTCTAATTTGGGGGCTAATTCTGGTGCACACTAGCATCGCTTGCAGAGTGTAGCTTCGCTTTCGGGACAGGTTACCTGCTGGCAATTGTTTCTGCGCTCCTTGTACGTTCTGTCGGTGCATCTTGAGGTTTGCCCGACACACGCCGATACCGAATCGCAGCCGGTACGAGCATTCGGCAGAGCCGTCCTGGCCGGGCAGCGGTCGGCTGTAGCCCGACCGCTCGTCTTTTGCATGCGAATGCTGGAATCCGCAGGCCTTGTGGTTCACAGTTAGGACGCCCCGGTCGTGTCAAGGCTCGGTGGCTCTCACGGGCCCGCAAACGGACAGCACATATTCAACGTCCGGTCTGGTGTCCGACGTTATTTCGTGTTTACCCTGCGACTTCTTCCAACCTCACGCTTCGCTTTTTGTTCTCATCTGGCCCTTGTGTACTTCCAGGATTGGTTATCTTTGAAACTCCGCGTTTTGCAATCATTGGGTTTTGTAACTTCGTGGATTTTCGAAATTCGTAAACTTTTAAAATTTTTGTTCACTTGTGCAGCCTGTCCTCGTGCTTGACGCTTTTCGTCGTCGTTTCTTGTCAAACACTGGACTCACGCGCGCGCGCACCCTCTTTGTCGTCGTCTTTCTTCTTTATTTTTTTTTGGTTTGTCGCACCATCCAGGCGCCACTCGGCTTCGCGCACTGCACTAGTCACAATACCCTAGGAACTTCGTTCAGGTCGGGGTGAGTCGAATTCGGCGATGCGACGAAGAAGCGCAATCCGCAGCGGAGCGTGTCATACGAAGTCATGCTGATGGAAGACACAGCAGCGCATTACAAGCCGCACGAAATGGCGACGCTGGCTGCAAGTTTGGAGTGTATGAGCAGGAGTCGGCGAAAACGTGTCATTGCACCACGGGCAGCATTCATTCGCCGAGGAAGAAGACGCGACTGTGCTATGCCAACAGTGCAAAGCGTGCACTGCATGCCTCTTACAATGACGGCGCGGTGCATAATTGCTGGCCGCGCTTGGTGCGCTGACATCGGCTGGTTCGGGAGTGTGCATGCGTTGATTTTGATTTTGGAATAACTGGAACAGGCAGCGGACAGTGGGCTCGGCGGCACCGTCGCAGACGTGATGAGTAACCACTTCGTATTGGTCGTAGAGCTTAGTAAGAAATGGTCATTTGTTAAATATCTTAGAAGTAATGACGTCTGTTTAGTGGAGCTGCCGAGCTCCCGGTGCATCTTCTCTCTTTGATTTTTTTTAGATGTGCCGCTTGATTCTGTTCCTCGGCGGTGAACTTGAGAAAAGTCCAGGCGCAAACACGATCGAAAAAATACTAGAACATGTAAAGGAAATTAAAAGTCCACAGAAAACTTTAGAAGCCGGATTTCATAATGTTTATTCTCGGATAGCGGAATTTGAAACCTCGTTTCTGTCTTTCAAACAGCAGAGTGAAAAGTTGATCAATTGTGAAGTGAAAGTTAATGTTGTGTGTGAGTAAATAGAATATCTGAATAAGAAACTTGACGACGTAGAAAACGGAAGCCGCCGTAGTTATATTGTCATTTACATACTGACAGAACAGGTTGACGACACTGCTACTGATTTGAGGCAGGTAGTAGTTAACGACATTCTAAAATGCAAGATTGGTGTAGACGTTCAATCAATCGTGCTTGTTCACCGTATAGGTAAAATAACAAAGAAATCATGCAATGGAGGGCGGTTCGAACGTAGACATGGCAGACGCACGTCAAAGTGTAGTATCTGTTGTTATCAGCCTAATATCTTATACGGGATTGTATTTGTACTCAAGATATTAAACTTATTTTGCAAGTTGGTGGAGTGCTTGAAGCCTGCTTCACCGCGGCAACGGGTCAGCCCGGTATTGCACTGTCTTCGGAATCTGCCCATGGTTTTTGGTCTACGGACATCGAGCCGCTGGAAACTAGCCATATACAGTTTCACTGTAACCTGTCATTTTGCGCTTTTATAACTTCACTGAGAAAATGTCCGTGCTTCGAAACTGTTTCAAACTCTCTTTGTCTGTTTGGGAGCACCTCTCGGCACCTGTTCACGCTATACGCAGTGAGCTTTGGCAGTCGTGCAAAGCCAAAAAAGAAAATGGAGACAAGATTACCCTTGTCTACAACAAACGTAAAGTAAACGGGAAGTTGTACGTTTGGGATTAGACAAAAAAGTGCAAGTGTACTGCTCAAAGAAACCCGTCAAGTGGATGCCATTAAACATAAAGCTGCACGAACGTGACAATGTAAAAGCGCTCTTTCACTGTCCTTGATATGTTCTAATACGTGCAGCGTAGTCGTTCCAAATTTTCGATTTCGCTAATACTCTTATACTCTCCTGACATTATAATCTTGATTACTAAAGCGTGGCTACATTCCGGTACTCACGATTCTTAACCAATCCCTCGAAGTTACTCGATCTTATGATCTGATCGCGAAAGTCGCGGGGGTGGTGGGACAATCGCGATAAAACAGAGTTTCTCTTTTTGTGCAGACGAAGGCATTTCAAACCACGAAAGTGCCTGGTGTACTACAACAGGGCAAGACACAATAATACTATTAGGAGGCACCTGCAGGAGAGCAAATGCTCCTGTTGTTGTTTACACGTCTTTATTCACATTTTTGCTCTTGAAGGGCTGCGGTGAATTGGCTTGGGAAGTGGCGGGAGTGAGAAGACAAGGGAAAAAGTGATAAGGGTGACTTAATTATCTGAATCATGAGGTCTGATGCTTCCACTGGTACGTTCCAGATGAAGAAGCGTGGTCCCAGTGGCGGGAGCTTCAGGATCATCCAGGAATTCGTACAGTGACCACCGGAACTCGTTGGCGGTCGCAGCACTGCTGTGTCTCGGTAGCGCCCAGGTCTGTAGGCAGATTAGTCGCCATTCCGTTGGGAGCGAAGCAAGGGCCCTTTGCCTGTGGCTAGAATACAGCGGGCAGTCCCAGATTAAGTGTTCTAGGTCCGCCTTGGTGTTACAGGCGCTGAAGGTACCCGCACGTGAACAATCCAGGCCACGAGGGTCTTCCTTTATTCGAAAACGCTGCACGAGGAAGGGAGTAAGGAGGGTGCCAGTCTGTACCTGCCGGAGCAGAACCTGCTGCCGACGAGTGGCAGCCTGGGAGGGAAGGGGAGGAATGTCCATGGGATTGGATGTAATGAAGCGATAGCTGCGCCGGTGGCGCTAGGCTATTGCTTCCATGGGATCGTACCACTGACTGTGTATTTCCATGTTTTCAGGTACTACGTTGTCCAGTAATTGTTCGTGCGGTTTCGCGTGTGCGGTTAGTAGCGTGGCGAGCGCTAGTCGATGGGCCCGTTCATTTCCTGGTATACCCGTGTGCCCGGGGATCCAGTGTAACTGAATATCATGACCTTCGTGACGCAGACGATGCGTGTTGAGGCGGAGTTGATGGACTACAGCAGTGGTTGTACGAGTGTTTTTACAAGGTCTAAAGGCAATTTGAGAGTCCGTAAACCCTCTGTAGTGGTGCTGAGCATCTTTGGGAAATTTGTTGGCAGTGTGATCAGCATGCTTGGCAAAATCTAGGATGCCATACAGTTCTGCTGTTGAGCTGTGAACGACATGTCTCGTGAGGTGGAGTTTACTGCCCCGTTCGGTTGCTTCCATATTTTTCCACGCCGTAGTGAACATTGGCTCCTCCTCTGGCCCTCCGATAGAAGCATCCACATAGACTCTATGGCACCTGCCAGAGTGGTCGTTTCCCTCGCGTAGTTGGTGCGTATATTTCTTACGGCGTTTGCCGTGGGCCTGCCTTCTTGCCAATTGATCTTGTCCCGTGTTCTTCGACAGTGGCTTGGGATCCGCAATTGGTACGTGTTCCCAAGGGGAAGATATCCGTGGAAGCGCCGGAAGGTTAGGGATTTCTTACGAAATTTTAAGCAATATGGCCCTTCCTGCGTTTGTGGACTCGAGGCGTGACACATGAGCATGCTCGTGCGTTGAAATAACATCAGAGATGTCACCCAAAGCGCTGCAGCTCTTGAGTGCAGGGAGTGTGGTGTGTACTTTGGCAATCCTGTCATTACTCTCCTTGCCTCGTTGTTGAGGCGTTCCAGGTTACGCAGCTGTGTTCTAGTGATGGGGTGAAAAGGGGCGCCATACAGCACGCAAGAATGTAGGAAAGCCTGCACAAAGTGTCTCATTTCTCTTTCTTTAACGCCTCTGGTACGCTTGGCAATCCTGCGGAAGATTTGGGTGGCCTGCTTGGTGACCTTTACTGTTTGATTGTACCACGTTGTGGATATACGCTGCCCGTCTAATAACATTCCGAGTATGCGGATGACACGCTTCCTGAGAATGGGTGTCTGTCCGATCGAGAGATGGACGCTGGCTTTCTCCTCTTCTTTCAACTTTTACCTTTTCCCGCCATGGACAACGACAAACTCGGTCTTCTCCGGTGCTAGCGTAAGCCCTATCTCCCTCGTGAAGCTCTCGATGTTATTCAACGCCGACTGTAGGGCCTCCTCTTGTTCTCCCAGGGAACCTCGCGTAGTTCACAGCGCCACGTCATCTGCGTAGATAGCGTGCTATGAGTACCTTACATGAATTCACGACTTCCTTTCTGGCAGAGTTAAAGAAGGAAGCAAAGTGGTCCTTACTGGCGATTTCAATATTCCTTCTATAGACTGCAATACACTTCAAATGACTAACAAGGAGGTCTCAAGCTGCGAAATGCTTCTAAACATTTGCTTTCGCTTCTTGCTAAATAAACTGGTGAAGGTGCCTACACGCATTCAAGGACAAATCAGTTCAATACTGGACCTTGCATTTGTCTCGCGTAAATCGTTATCGAAACTAACAGTAGAAGATGGTATATCAAACCACAAACTACTAGCATTAGCCATTAAGGTCGGGTGCAAGACTATCAGACACTGAAGGCACGGAAAGCACATGGTTGGACAAAATTATGTCAGAGGATGATGTAGGTGTCATCCATTATTTCGAAACTCTGCTAGACGGCTTCAATTTGGAAAGATACGAAACTGTAGGCAATCTATGGCAGAAATTTAAGGAAGGCATCACATTCTGCGCGAATAACTTATCCCAACTGAAATAATACGCATAAAACGTAAATCACCGTGGATAACGCGTAACATTATTCATATGAAAAGTATAGCGTATGCGCAGAAACCGAGGTAATCCGGACGACGTTCGCAGGCTTCCCAGTGAAGTTAAGGCTGCAATGACGTCAGCGCGTAGCACCTTTTTTTTTGTTACTACGCTGACAACTTTCATGACACAACATCGACAAAAAATTTGGCGCTACCTATCCAGGCCTGAAACTTCTGCTCTTCACTTGGAAATGATGGTGAAATTACTGACGACGCACGCATAATCGCGACCGCCTTCAACGCGTATTTTCGGTTGTCTTCACGCGCTCTACTTCTCCTATAGAGCGGGAACTTGTCTTAGCCCCAGGGATAACAATGGCGTAAGAAGTGTTCACGGAACAAGGGATTTCGAACTTGCTGCTTCAAATGGATGTCAAAAAGTCTCCATCCCCGGACAATATTTCTAATACGTTTTTAAGGCGCTATGCAAGCAACTGACGCCTTTTATCTACAAAGTGTTCACCGCGTCTCTGCAAACCTCTACCTTACCATCATTCTGGTTAAGTGCAAAAGTCGTCCCTATCCCTAAAGGCTGTAACAAGTTGAGCGTCAACATATACAGGCCATTTAATTAACCAGCTCTTTCTGTAAGCACATGGAACATATTATTCATAAAGTAATTATGATCTACCTTGACGAACACAACTTACTGTGCTCCAAACAACACAGGTTCCGCAAAGGAGTTTCTGCGGTGACGCAACTTCTAGAAATAGTGCATGACTCTGCGGCTGCGATAAACTCTCGACTTCAATTTTGCACGTTGGGCTCGTTGGTAGATCATGATGGAGGCAAAAGGCATAGCGCATCGGAAACAGGACAAAAGCGCCAAACGTCTGTGTCGTCTGTGTTCTTCTTTTGTCCTGTTTATGCTGAGCTACGCCTTTCGCCTCCACCTCGACTTCAAGCTGATGCAATATTAATTGACTTTCCGAAAGCGTTCGACAGGGTAATGTATTGGAACTTAATTAACAAACTTAGTGCCATCGAAATTGACGACAAAATGGTATCATGGATAAGCGCACACATTTCCAACCGCAGGCAGTACGTTAAAGTGGGCGAAGCAGAATACGAATGTTTAGAAGTTTTTACAGGGGTACCTCATGTTTCTGTATTCGGTACTATATTATATTTATTATATGTATATGACTTGCGCTTTCATATTGAGCCGCCGGGAGTGACATTAATACTTTTCGCAGATGACTGCGTCATATACGGGACAATACAAATACAGGACGATCAAGTAAAATTAAATTCATCGTTGTTTCGCATTGCCAGTTGGTGCCAGGGATGGGGCATGGATATAAACTTGAGCAAGAGCGCCTGTATGTCGATAACGCGTAAAAGGACGCCATTACAATTCCACTACAACATTATGGAATCACCTGTAGCGTGCAATGAATTGTGTAAATACTTGGGGGTAACAATAACAACGATGATGAAATGGGACACGCATATCAAAGATGCATGCCCAAAGGCGTTTTTAGGCTTTCTGCGTATAAAGCTAGCAAGAGCACCACCCAATGTTAAGTCATCAAGCTAGAAATGTCTTGCGCGCTGCATCCTCGAATGTAGCCACATAGTCTGGAATCCACATCAAGCTTACCCGAGCGAACGTTGAGAGGCGATGGAAGACAAGGCCGTTCGCTTCGTTTATTCCAAGTACTCCTGCAGTGACAGCGTGACTGCACTGCGCAACCGCGCCGCCGCACAAACCCTGGAAAGCCGTCGGCGTGTCGTTGCTGTGGAACTTTTGTATCTGCTTTATCACGACAACATAGCTATCAACAAGAGCGAGTGCCTCGGGCCACCTAACCAACACTCGAGCAGAGCGTGCTAAGTGTATAAGGCCTTTTTTATCGAGCTGTCTCACTTTCATATAGTCTTTTTACCATCTGCCATAGAGAGAGAGAGGCAGAGGAATGACAGGGAGGTTAAGCAGAGATTATTTGCGGTTGGCTAGCCTGTACCGGAAGAGGGGCAAAGGGACGCAATAGGTGAGAGAGAGAAAAAAAAAATTAATATACACACGCACACACACACGATACAGAAGTGTTTCTGTGGGTACTGTCACGCAGTCTGCGAAGGTATTCCTAGTGTTACGCAGTAACGAAAATTCACTAATTAAGTTTTAAACTAATTGCCTTATGACCCATATTGCAATTTACAAATTCGAGCCGTGCAGTTCACGAGGTGCATCCACTTGCAACGAATTCTCAGTGTGACGCCAGTTTCGAGATAATACGTCCCGAACTTTGCGGAGAAATGCATTGGTGTTCCAATTACTTGCTCATCAAAGCGTCGTTTTACGCAGTGAACCACAAAAGTAACCATATATATATGTATATATCCCAAGTAGTTGAGATCCATGTTGGTATGGTCACTCGACAAGCGTCGGCTGCTCAGACTTCGGTCAGGCGACGAGAAGAAACTGACATAATTTCAGTTTTTTTTTTCTTTAATGTGGAGCCATCCTAAACTGAGCGAATCTGCAAGCACATTCCTCTCGTATTCCGCTCAAGGCGCCACGTATTCTGGCCAAGTCTCTACCTGTTCGTCTTACACCAAAAGTAACTTGATTTGCCTAAGACTGTAATTTAATATGATTGGAACATAAATGGATATTTTTTTTTGTATTTGATGACTGACGCCTAAGTGTTTCCTTTCAATATAGTACAGCGACTTATCTGATCTGTTTTTTGGAAAGAGAATGAACGGAACAGCTGGAAGTAGAATTTTTTTTTGTAGTCTTACGTCAATCATGTCGTCATTTCGAGAGTTGCGGCCACATACAGCACTCTATACTCGAATTGCGTGCGCGGCTGTTGATGTCGATCCTTTAGGAGGGCACAGTAGAAAGAAAAGAAGAAATGGAAGACTGTTCTTTTCTTTCCTCTAAACGTATTTTGCTAAACTTATCTTGTGCAAACTCTAATTCTTGGCCGATCGTTCATGGTGGGTATGTGCCACTTCTGCAGAGGACTAACAACAGCAAGAAATTGACAGTTGAGCTCGATGTAGAGGAATCAGGTTCTCGTATTTAAGATGAGCAGCGCCACGTCACCGTGCCCGCTGCAAGTCTGAGTGAAGCTTTCTTTCAGAAGGACAACCGAGGTGCAATTAACAACGTCCGGCCTTTTTTGTAGAAAACTGCAAGAGAAAAAGCGTAATTGAAAGCAATGCAATAATTTAAGGGCCGGACGTGAATCGAGGTATCGCACAGGCAGCGCGCATCGATCTTTCCGGTCAAGCAGAGTTCCCTGCACTTGTCTGTTTGACTGAATGGCTGCAGTGCGCAGAAATAAATGAAGGAGAACACTATATATTATAGGACACTGTTCATGCTGCCTGTTTAATCCATGCCGTTAATTTCGTGCAGCATTACGGATGATAGAGGTCACGATGCCTAATCATATATAGCCAAGTTCCTTTGCGCGTAACGGTAGTTTGCCGTCGACTAGTAAGTGATTAAATGGCCAGTAACGCTTCATGAAAAACAATGGCCGTGGAGCCGGGCTTTGACGACTCTTTATGTGCCGTAGTTTTAGTAATCATAAAATTCTGGACTTGACTAGAATTTGCTTGCCGAAGACGTGTGCTGTAGCTAAAGCTACGGGTCGCATTATCCAATCAAAGGATCGAGCAATGCCGTCACGAGTCATGTGCAGTTCTCACTGTGCCAATTCGCACTCTTCTTGACTAAACAGGATGTGGCCATGACAATAGTTTGTCCCAGCAATGGTTTTTCACAAAACCGGTGTGAAAGGAGATGAATTCATTGATTTTATTTCCCATCTTCGCTTGGGGAGGACCAAGGAAAAAAGCTGCAGCAAGCATCTCGGCCAGTCCATCGACTCCTAAGGTGCGTGGCCGCTGTTCGAAAACGCTACGCATGACGAAAAACAAACGAAACATTTCCTGCATATTCGCCGCAAGTGAAACAAACATGAACATGAGCAAGAACACGGAAGTATTAAAAATAATACAGCGAAGTGTGTGGTCAAAGGGGAACGGACACATCGACATCGAATAGATCAGCAATGAATACAAAAAAAAGTCACTCAGTAAGATAATAACTAAACTAAAGAAACAGTTAAGTGAAAGGCCTTCCACAAGACATAGTGATTATTATATTGCTTACTGATGGCAAATATACAATTTAACCAACCAACAGTGTATAATGTTGTAAAGAAACTCATTTCATAAAATGTTATGAACGCGTAGATAGACCCCCGGTACATCACATAGCAGAGCTTTTCGAAGCATGTTGCCTGCATTGAAATTCATTTTCTTGAATTTGTTTAACAGACGTGGTATTGTACTACCAAACTTCGAGTTTCGGTATTAGTTGGGCATTCAGGAAGATTCCAAAGCTCCGCGTGTATGCTGCTGCACACGGGTGCATTGGTATGAAAATGCGGCAGAGTGTGCGGGTAATGGATATCGCCTCTTATCTACCTGCGGCAACAGTCAGAGAATCAAAGTGGCAGGCAAAAAAAAAATTCTTATAGGGCCGTACCGAACATAAAACTCATTTGGATGTGCGAATATGCTTTCAAGTAAATATGGCTCATAATTATTTTAACAAGTAAACTTTTACAAGTTGGTGGCAGTGGTTGGCTACTATACAAAATTACAAGTATTGAGGTGTGACTCTATTATAAAATACCTTAATAAATCATTACTTTAGTAGGAAGAAGGTATTCGTTCCCACCTACTATTGTTGTGATACAAAGCACTTAGTAACAACGGTAATTGCATGGTTATCCCTACTCAGTTGACTTCAAAACCTTACATCTAAACGTCACGCGCTTTCTAAGTAAATTTTTGTGTGCCAAAATATAAATACAACAATATTGGAACTCATTTACATATAGCTCAGAGTACTATTGCTCTGGTTTCGCACTCGTTAATCTTAAGCTCATTTACAGTGGACCGACACTGCAAAACTCCCAGTGCCGCACTTGCTTCGTCAATCATGTCGCCTCTCATACTTGACGAAAATAGTACAGATACATAATCTACATCAATAACATATTTTGCACTCGCAGACGTGTTCACTATGTCATTTATGTTAAAAAGCAGTGAACCATGAAGAGTGCCTTGAGGTATAGCACCTTTTATCTAACCGAGAATTTCCGTATGCTTACATACATACATACATACATACATACATACATACATACATACATACATACATACATACATACATACATACATACATACATACATACATACATACATACATACACACACACATACACACATACATACATACATACATACATACATACATACATACATACATACATACATACATACATACATACATACATACATACATACATACTGAATGTGCGCATTCAGGTATGCCGAGAGAAGCGAAAGTACTGCACGTTGTAAACAATATCTATCAAATTTTATCAAGAGCTGCTTATGATTGATAAAGTGAAACGCTAGGAAAAAATATGCGCGGACACCTAGACACTTCTTATGAGCTGTGAATGCGAAAGCCTTCGTGTCCAATTAAACGGCGCCGAGCGGTCCTCCGTGTTTTGCGCTGCGAGTAACGAACCACAGCGGTGCGTGCTGCCCGAGCCAGCGAGCAGCCTTAGGGTGCCTCGATGCGCGCGCCCCCGCTTAGGGTGAGGTCACCCTTTGAACCAGCCGGCGCCGCCTAAACCTGTTTTCGCGCGCTCCCTCCGCCATTGCGTTGCCCGCGTCGACTTCGCCGCGCTGCTGTGCGGGCGTCCTCGAAACGCTGCTGCGTTCGCGCGGCTTTCATCGGCGTAGAATGCCTGGATGTTGTGTTCCTCAGTGCTCCAACCATTCGAGAAATGGTTGGAGGATGTTCCATTTTCCAAGGGACCCAAAAAGGCGGCTTCTGTGGCTGGTGCGAGTCAAGCGTGACAAGTGGCAACCGACGAACTCCTCGTGTGTCTGCAGCGTAAGTGCCACATGTTGGTTCAGTGCTGTTTTTGTTGCGATTTATTTGTATTTTGTTGCGTTTGGGCAGCTAAGTGTCGTTCAATATTCTTCTTGCTCGGCTTAAAAAAGCTGCGTGAAACACTAAAACAAAGTAAATGAGTTTCACTACAGCGCGGTACAGGCCATTGTCTGCCGCTTGCTTGTTCGCATCCGAAATTGCACGACACGTGTCCGCTGGGGAATACGTACCACGCGTGCTTTCGCCGCTTCTTTTCATTCAAAGGTAATTGCCTTTACTAGGCGCTTGCCAGCGAATTGCGGTCTGGGCCCAAACATTGCATCAAGGCACAGAGCATGAGGACAAGCAAGGGCACATAAGCTGTGGCAATTACTGTGCAAATGGATGGTCCAGGAACCAATTTTGATTAATTCACTCACGATTTCTGAAGTTGTTTTTGACATGTGTGCGGCGTTGGGTAGCTTCCGCTGCCTATTAACCGGACGCTTCGTCCTACGACGCCGCATTATGTCAGTAAATGAGATTAACAGAGATCGTTGTTATGTGCAGATTGAGGCGCTCATTCGAGTAATTCGCCTGATATTTCGACTAATTTGTTCTTTGGCCTGTTAACCCGACGCTTCGTTCTGCGATGGCGGATTAAGTCAGTGAATGAGATAGACAGGATATGTTATGTGCAGATTGAGGCTCTCATTCGAGTAATTCGACTGATATTTGGACTACTGTGTTCTCTTGCGTGCTGCCTTCATTGTTTTCATTATCGAGCCGGAAATGCGCCGCTAATTTCAATATCAAATTCATCTGCAGGCTCATTTCGAAGCCAGCAGCTTCGAACAGAACCGCGCGGATGGGTGGAAGAAGCTCAAGCCTAATGCTGTACCAACGGTGTTCCCATTCAAAGGTGAGATGCCTCCTGACCCTGGTATTTGTTAGCACGTTGCTTATCGGCTCATTATCTACATTTGAAAAAGTTATGTGAGGAAACGATTCATGCGCATACATATTAAATTTTCTGGCGCGCCTTCTATTCTGCTTTTAGTTAACACAATCTTAAATATATGTAATGGGCATTTTTTCTTATTTATCTGTTTCCAGAACTTCCTAAAGAGCGAAGGCCACCAAGGGAACGAAATGCACACGTGCCTGCATTATTCAGTGACGACGCAGCCGCACACAATTCTTCACGAGAAGTGAGAAACGTTCTTCCCTCAACTACGCAGGAATTTTCTCCCGCTGATTCTTCGTCAGACGGGGAGATAAATGAGAGATTGGCGGCTACGGAAACCAACAATGCTAATGGGCAACTTACTTCGACCCCCAGGGATGCACGGCTTCAAGAAACTGCAATAGTTACTGCGACCCAACCCCTCGATTCTGAGGCAGCTGAGCTTAGGAAGAAGATTGCAGATCTCACAGCAGCCAATAATAAGCTTAGACAACATCATAACGAATCTAAGAACACTGTCAAAAAACTACAGATGCAGGTACGCAAGCTGCAGAAAGAGGCAACTAATTTCTCACGAAATACGAAGTTTTTAAATGAAGACCAAATTCGTGCTCTTTCTCGGAACAACAATCATGGTAATTCGTGGTCAGCGCAAACAGTAAAGCAAGGTCTAAAAATTAAATTTGCTTGTGGAACCACCGGGTATGAAACACTCAGAAAGATTGGCTACCCTCTTCCATCCAGCAGAACGTTAGCAAGAAGAATTCAGGGCCTGAAGTTTCTGCCAGGTATCCTGCATGAAGTGATCGACGTCATGAGGTCGAAAGCAGAGGGAATGGAGGACGTGGAGAAAGACTGCGTTCTCTTTTTAGATGAAATGGAGATAGCACCCGGATTTGAACTCGACCGTGGCGAAGACGTGCTTCTGGGAGGAACGACGTTGCCCTCAAAGCCTGAAGAGCCAGCCAATCATGCTTTGGTGTTTATGCTAGGTGGGGTAAACCAGAGATGGAAGCAAGTGATAGCCTATGAATTCACTGGTAGGCACGTGGACGGCTCTGTACTCAAGGCATATGTCCTGGAAATAGTGCAGATATGCAGCCAGATTTCTCTAAGAGTCCGTGTTATCACATGTGACATGGATGCAGCAAACCGCGCTATGTGGAGAGAATTTGGCTTTTCGAGCCACCGCCATTCGACAACTTCGTGCTCAATACCTCACCCAACCTTAAAAGGGAAGGAACTTTTTTTCATCTCGGACCCGGCACATGTCCTTAAGAACCTGAAAGGACAGCTTCTAAGCTCAAAAGTTTTCACACTCAGTGATACTACAGTAAGCAGGAACGGACTGACGGCCTCGAAGGTGAAATTGGAGCATGTACAGGCCGTCTTGGATTATGACGCAGCCAACGAACTTAAGGTAGCACCAAATTTGTCAGAAACCCACATTAGTTGTGGGCACTTAACCAAAATGAAAGTAGGAGTCGCTGTCCAGCTCTTCCGTGAAGCCCCACCAGCTATTCGGTTCCTAATAAAAGAAGGAGTGATTGAGCCAGAGGCCGAAACAACAGCGTGGTTTATGGACCTCGTTTCTAGGTGGTATGCCCTCATGTCATCGCGTCATCCCACCATGGCGCTAAGCCGCAGGAACATTACTAAATATCATGCCGCCTTGGACACACTACGCACGGCAACAGACACCATCAGAGAACTGAAAATGGGCACTGGATCTCAGTGGAAGCCATCGCAAGCAGGGGTCCTAATTGCGACAACGGCTGTCCTTCTCCTTCAAGAAGTGCTTCTTGGCAGTGAAGGGTATGAATTCCTCCTCACGAGCAGGCTGTTGCAAGACTGCCTAGAAAACCTTTTTTCTGTGGTGCGGCTCATGAAGCCAGTGCCCACTGCGTATGACTTGAAGTGTGCACTCCGACTCGTCAGCGTCAGCCACTTTCTTCACACTCCGAGATCAACAAGCTACGAACTTGACGACCGCGAATACCTTGTCGATCTGCTTGCACATAGCAAGAAGGAATGTGCAGAAAGCGAAGTCGATGAAATCAACGACACGGAAATTCTGTTCATTGAAGAGCTCACGTCAACCGAGTGCCGCATCTTGTTTTACCTTGGCGGTTTTATTTTGAAAGGAATTTTGAAATCTATAACTTGTCCGCAGTGCAAGGCTGCTCTCCTTGGCAAGCCTGACGATCAGTATGCTTCCCTGACTGCACTCAAGGAATACGTCAGGGATGGGCAAAACCTCGTATATCCAAGCGCTGATGTCATGAAAACTTTAAAAAACTACGAGGAACATTTCACCGCTGTCAACTCATGGTGCACAGGCAAATTTTTCACCATGAAGTCGCCACTTCGTTCTCTGATAGCCTATCTCGAAGGCATAGACAAACCCTCAGTGAACACATGCATGGCTCACAAAGAACGAATAAGCAAAATGCTGACTGCTGCATATGCCAGAGTGAGGCTCCGAATTCATCTCCGACAAATTCCGAGCACTCATCCTAGTGGCCACGGAAGCAAGACTTGTGCAGGGGTCAGCCTTGCGTAAGCAAGCTGGAATCTGCAGTTCTGCGAGCCTTTTCCTTCAAAGTCTGAAGTCTGCATCTATATATATAGTGATCACAACTATTTTATCAATTACGGTCTATTTAACATAAATGTCGACTTTTAAAAAGTGCAATAATGTTCAGTGTTCACGTTCCCATTAAACACAAATCTCTAACTTTGTGTGTTTTCATAAGCACTGAATAAATGATTTCATGTTTGCTTGGGTAACAGCTTTTGTATTCATCTGGCTGTTACCAGACGAAAAGGGGACTTTATATTTTATTACCGTTGCTGATGCTGTTTCTTCAAAGCGTGCAGAACCAAGACGTTGTTGCATTGACCGCGTCGGCTGAATTTTCTTACCGATCAAATTCACTCACTTGCATTGGGACATCAGTGAGGTTTCCCATGCAATCCTGTTTACCGCGCCTCCGTTCACGAAGAAAAATGCCCATTCAGCCTTTTAACGCCCTCCGCATAACAGCGCGGGAGAAAGGGGGTTAGCCCCAGTCGCTGCCGAGCGTGAGATAGGGAGCCGGAAAGCGGAGGAGTCCGTTCTCCGCGAGAACGAGCATGCAGTGGGAGCGAGAATGGCGGCCGCCGTAGCAGACGACGCAGATGTCCTCACCCTAAGCGGGGGCGCGCGCATCGAGGCACCCTAAGCAGCCTGCGGTGCCAACGCCCCCTGCCACCGGCGGCGCGGTGGTGCCCTCACGCAGCCGGCGCGCTCGCACTGCCGCAGCGGGTGTTCGCCCGCTCTGCTCGGTCGAGGTGCAGCTCGTGACGTGGCGTCGCAGCCATCGGCCGTGCGTGTGTAGGCGCCGTTTCGCTCCAACAGACGCCGGCTTTTGCGCTCGGTGGCTCATTTGACGCTTTGACATAAAAATGGAGGAGTACACCTGGCACACTTTTCCGCAGTCCACCGTACACAATGCGCTCTTCTGACTAGAGTAGTGGAATTTCCTTCAATTTCTTTTTGGAAACCAAATTGTTGGAGCTTTGGTCATTATGCTGCGCTTTTCACAGAATTCATTCATGACTGTATGAATTAATTTTTCTGGTATTCAGAAGATATACGTTGTGCGGAAAATTCTAGTCTGTAATTTGCTGAATATAATTTCATCACTTTTTTTGTAAAGCGCAACTATTTGCACATTCGGCGAGAGAGCACTCAAGTCTGTAGGCGTAAATTAACGATATGCGCCAGCACTGGGTTTATTTGGTAAAATGTGTACTTCATTGGCGTAATCTGTAAATCATGCGTATCGAGGCATTAGGTGCTTGTTATTTCTTACACAAACACCGCTAACACCTCAGCACATGTTACGTGGTTGCACGTCACACCGAAAAATTTGCAGCGACAGTTGCTAAGCCTCCATCCCATAAGGACCATTGATGTCGGTGTCTATCATTGGACGCCCAAAGCATACCGCCAAAATTTCAAAATGAAAAGTCAGCGCAACGTTAGGAAGGTTCCAGCGGACGAGAAAAATACGAGCACAAATAAATCGAAGCTTTATCCCCTCTCCTTTTTACTTGTGCTCAGGTTTTTTCACCTGCTGGAACTATATTGCACTCACAATGCACCAACGCGCCCAGGCAGCCGCCTTGCTTAAAAGTTGCACTGCCCGCAATCATCCAAACTCCGGGTCCACAGATTAACATTCAAAGATTCTACCTTTTCGCCACTCCGTCGACGTTGCAGTGAAGATAAATGCGCCTGGACAGTATTGTGTCTGGCCTCTTGAGTGCTTGGTAAAATTATCAAAGAACGCCAAACTCTGCAGCTTATTCTGCAATATGAATGCATGATATAGGAAAGACGAGGAAGAAAGTCGATCGGCGCCACCTACACTGGCACTAGACCGAAGCTTTTGGAAAGGTCGCGCGCATCCGCGAATGTTTCCTTCAACCGCACGAGACTAGCTGCGCCGGCCATTGCGCCACTGCTTCGCATTAACGCATTCAATCGGGTTGGCGCCTTTTTAACTGATGTACTGGCAGTGATTCCTGCCGTGCAGCTGTTGATCCGAGGTGCTTAATCCAACGGTTTTCAGATATCGAAAGCAATGCGCCGAAGTGCATATCGGGTGTGCCACTACCATCTGCCTAGCTTTAACCTAAATGTTTCCGTCCCATCGGGGAAGTAATTTTATTCCGCATCTAGTAAACCATAGTAAAATCGTTGCAGTTGAATGAAGGCTGAAGCACATTTTTTATTCAGACCGTCAATTTTTTTCCAAATTTACCCGTAATGCAGTAACTAAAAGAAAAAAAAGAGATTCCGTATAAAACTTTGTAGTTCAGCAATAAGAATTGCCAAACTTTGCAAATACCATTCATTGGAACTTCTAAATCAGGTAACAATAATTTGTTAAACAGCGCTCAAATATGTCATTCATTAAAATAGTGCGTTTGCACAATTATTGTGAACAATGCATGTTTTGATTTCACGCGAATTTCAGGCTAATAAGACATTTGTCTGTCTTAGAAGATCCTACAGGTGTGTGTACATACTAGGTGCATTTTTTTGGAGAACACAGATTTTTAAAATAAAGCTGCTATAGACGTGACAGACCTGTCGTCTTAGCATAGGAGCTATACGGCGAGGTGGAAGTACTTTGCCTTTGCTTAAGTTACACGGAAAGGACTAATTAACATATTATGTAATTAACGCATGAGGAACACCGCTTTACTCAAGGGAGGAACTACACCGTGTGTGTGTTTGATAATATGGCCCGCCCATTTTCTAGAAATCTAAAAAATCAAACGCAATTTGAGATATTCATAATCGAAATTCAAGGCCAAACCCAGGCAAAATCGAGACTGAGCACGCCCCGCTGCGCGTCAGATGGCCCGCAAAGGAATGTGGGGCCTAACTTGAGTGACAGCATGGCGCGGCCGATTGTGACCCTTCGCACAGCGGCACATGTTTGCCAGGCAAAAAAAATTTAATTGTAGGGTTTTACGTGCCAAAACCACTTTCTGATTATGAGGCACGCCATAGTAGAGGACTCCGGAAATTTCGACCACCTGGGGTTCTTTAACGTGCACCGAAATCTAAGTACACGGGTGTTTTCGCCCCCATCGAAATGCGGGGGCCATGGCCGGGATTCGATCCCGTGACCTCGTGCTCAGCAGCCCAACAACGCAGCCACTGAGCAACCACGGCGGGCATCGCCAGGCAAAGCGTGCCGTACCAGCAGCTACTGGCCGAGACATTGGCTTTCAAACTTCCTCGCACTTGTCGCCCTGGGGCGTTTCGGTCTGACATGATAGCGGGGCCGCCTTTTCTGCGTTCCCGCCGCACTCGGTACCGATATTGCCTGGATTTACCGTTGAAATTCGGTGGTAAATATTTCGAATTGGGTGCTATTTTCAATATCACAAAAGAAAAAAAAGCTGAAGCTACATAAAAGTGTGTCTTCCTTCAACTTTGCATTGAAACAAATGCCCGGGTGTAAAGCACTAATGGAAAGGTGAATTACTTTTTTTTGTTATTTAACCTTCTGGAGCTCATGTTCCTAGCGGAATAGTATGTCCGCCTCGCCTAGGAACTTGTCTGCAAAAACGCCATGTTTGATGCGCGTTTATAGACGTCTTATAAACAGTTCATATTGTCTAACTATATACATATATATATATTTCGCAGGATTGCGGTATTTACTCGTGGCCTAAGGCTCGGGACTTATGCCCATTCTGCTTCTATATTCCTTCTTTTTTTACAATGAATCAATTTCAAACAACTTTTCAATAACATCAAGCATCAATTTTGCGATTATGCTTTCAGGAAACGCTAAAAGTTTCTTTTTCTAAATATAACAAATTTCATTCAAGCAGGATCAGTGAGTGATTATGCAATGAAAGCAGTCATGCATTTCATCTGTACTTGAATAGAGAAAGCGCGTTTGGTCAGGAAAATCCGTGCTATCGACAACTCCCCAATCCGTTACTTGTGCTGGTAACACTGTCCAAATAAACAAAGATGGCTACAACATCCAGGATCACGGCGGCTCTTTCGCGTAGTGCTGTGCTCACGTTTCTCGTTTTCGGCGTGGAATCGAACTGTTTCGTTTGTGACGTGCCATGTGTTCATGGCACGTCGCAAACGCACAACATAAAAAAAAATACACACATTGGGTTTTGCCGACGGTTGTAGTAATCGTTCCGTTTTCCTTTTAAGCTTCAAGCGTTTCCACTCTAGCGAGGCAACAGCGTTTCTTCCACTGCCATGCGCTCTATAGGCAAACTTACTGAAAGCTTTATCGAAAGTAGCCCAGCTGTGCCCTACGTTTATAGTGCGCCTCTGTTCGCTCAATACATAACGTAATATATAACTTTTGAAACTACCTCTCGTTTACCTCGTAAACATTTCTGCTATGTTGGGCTCAATAAAAAAACGCCAAGTAAATTAGATCGAGCTGTTGCCTATGCCAACGTTTGAAATTTGCACAATTTCTCAAGCCGGTCGTTTCCTCTAGACAAATATTAGTTATCTCTGATAAAAGTGGGTGTGGGGAAGTACTTGCATGATATACCAATTTGTTCATATATACTTGCGCCGGCGTACACGTGGCACCATTGGCTCGCAAGGAGACCCTCTTCGGTGCTGCGGGAAGAAGAAAGAGAGTGAATTTCGTTCTTTGGTTCCACGAACACAAAATGGGATTTGCAAAGAGCGAAAGACAAAATAATGTGAAAAAAAGGAAAGAGAAAGAGGAAAAGTCAAGACGAACGAGGCAAAGCTTCCTACATAATTTTGCGGAGTTCTTCTCTTATAATGAGTGATGGATTCTATGGTGTACCGCACGCAAGCACAGATGAACATAGCCACACAAACACACACATGCACACACACAGACCTTCTTTCTTCACGTGTATACGTGGCCCCTTTAGGATGATTTGTTTTGCTTATATGTGACAACCTTGCTGTTTTCTCACACGCCAATGGAACCTCCAATTGGTGTCTTGAAGCCTGATAAAGACTTCCTACAGACTGAGTCCAAATCAAGACAAACGGCGTCAAGGTCATTTATTCGGTTCAACCCCTCCCTCACCTTTCTGTTTTTTTTTCTTTCCTGTTGCATTCAGCAACGACAAGAACTGTCAAGACAAGAGATTCGCCACTGTCTCATTTTTTTTTATGTTTTTCTTGTCTTGCTCTCCCCTTTCTTTTACTTGTCCCGCATGCGTCCATTTCCTTTGTGGCTACTGACAGAGTCTCGTAGTAGACTGGTGCGTACCACCTCGAAAAACGTATGTAGTTCTCGTGGTGCGCTGGGGTCGCAAAAGGTCATCGGCATTATAGTAAGGGGAAGCTTTATCATGGGGCCAACGTCAGTTTCTCTACTATTCAGCTAATACACATAGAGTGAGTGAGTGAGTGAGTGAGTGAGTGAGTGAGTGAGTGAGTGAGTGAGTGAGTGAGTGAGTGAGTGAGTGAGTGAGTGAGTCAAAGCTTTATTGAAAATAAATAAAAGCAGCCACGATGGTTGGGGCCGCTATTCCACGGTCTTACTGGCAGGAACGGCTCTCTTGGTTTGGTCCAGAAGAGCCAATTGGCTCTCCCGGCGCCCGTCCGGAAGCCTGCATATTCTCACTGCATAGTTCTCATTAGTGGATGTCTGTGAATTGCGGGGCTGTCTATGTGCAGAGGCCTTTCGTGGCCTCACGTGTTTTAGTGTCCGTGTACGGGTGCTAGTCGGTGAACCTCGTGTGGTGTATCTTGTGCAGGTTGTGGAGGTTAGGGTATGCATTCGTTTGAATATACGACGCCAGAACCTCTCTTGTCGCCTCTGAACGTGTCCGCTGCTGTCTTTGTTGTAAGAGGATGTCACGGGGATTTGGTGGAAGGTCGTCGCAGGGCCGCGCCGTTGCTCGGACGTTGAATGCTCGAGCAATATGGTCTGCCCTAGCGTTCCCTGCCAGTCCCTCGTCTGCCGAGCAATGTGTGGTGCCCTTCTAGTTGATTGTCTAAAATGTTGATGATTGATTGGGGTGCAGTCCCATTTAGAAACAGGTGGCAAGCCCCTTGGAAAATGTGACAGGTTTGGCGCTCGCCGTCCTGTATGGCCAAGACGATGGCTGCAGCTTCGTGGCACAGCGCGCTTAAGCGTCGGCTTACTGCGCTTGAAGAAACTGCGTGACACGGCTTCGATTTCGTCCAGCATCTGACATAACATACTTTTTAAAGCGAGCTTTACTAACCGCGTCGAGCCAAGCTCGCCGTCGCCTACAATTTGACCTTCAGTTGACCGCAGCTGTGCCGGCTTGGCGCATGCGCTCTCCGCAGCTGCGTCGCCGCCTGACCATGTGACTCGCCGTGCGCCTGGCTAAGAGGAGCGCCGCGCTCGCCCAGTCAGTGCGAGGTTGGGCCGTCTTCTCTGAGCGTTGCACCAGAGTGGGAGGCTTTGAGCCCTCGTCGCCAAGCGGCGTCTGACCACCCCGTGCATATCGCCCGGCGAGCTGGTTCACTGAAGAGGGTCCGGAATGCAACAGGCGTCGCACCGTCGAGATCAATGTAGCGACCGCGTTCGCACCCTGTCCATTTGTGCTTCGACGCTGCGCATGTTCGCGGCGTCTCTTGGCATGTCTAGCACTTGCGCTTCCCTTGTGGCACAACAGGCATCGCACCGTCGAACGGTGCGTGTATACCCAAGCCTAATCACAGTCATGTCTAGCCATAGACCTAGGCACAGCCGTCATACCTGACTTAATGATGATTGTATGCCTAAGTATAGTAATTACAGCTAAATCAAAGGTTGACCAAGTGCAACCAAGACTTAACCAAACTAACCCAAGCTTTCGCTTTGCATATCCAGGGTTAGCTGAGCTAAGCAGCAGTCCACTTTTTTAAAAATGCGTAAGCGTTTCTATGCGTATACCCAACGATGAAACCCGTCCGTCTGTTTGTCACGTGAGACGAATCACTTTTAAGAAATAATGCAGAAAAAGAAGGCTCAGGGCCCTTCCATTCTGTGAAGAAGGATGACCAGCGAAGCTGTGCATACAGGCCCCTTAATGGCGAACTGCACCTCTGCCGCGGGTCAGCCCGGCATCGCACTATCTCTGGGATCGGCGCAGGTACGGGGAGTGGTTAACGCCTGCTTAACCTCTGCCGCGGGTCAACCCGCTATTGTATTATCTTCGGGATTTTGTGTCTACACACGGACACGATCCTGGAGGAACTAGCCCTTAACAGCTTCGCTGTAAAACAGAATGTATTCGAAAGGCAAAACGGTGGCGAGGGTGAGATCAAACCTACGACCCCACGCTCATAAGCCGAGTGCCTTGTCCAATGGGCTGAAAACCCAATTTTTTTCTTTATTCCATGGAGTAGTATGCACAAGTCAATAGGTCTCTACGACAGTTTGTGAGAAACGAGTTCATCTGTAAGTTATATCAGTAGTCGTGCAAACGCAACGGCAGTTCGCACAAATGAAGAAAACTGAGCGCAATTTATAACGTTCGGTAACATTTCTTTTTCATTCACTTCGCCTTGTGACATTAGCTTGGCTGTCGCTTGGACGCCTTCGCACCCCCCTTATCTCTGGGATTGACCCCTCGGTGCAGCCCATGATAGGACAACACGAATGGGAAACGGAGTGGAGCCACTCTTGAAATGGATTGGCCTGAGAGACCGCACATGGAGATCCTGTGTATCCTCCCACACGCACTCTCAACCTATTTTCTTATTTCTATTTTTTACGTAACCCTTACCTGCAGTGTAGAGTAGCAAACCGGACGTTCATCTGGTTGAGCCCCCTGTCTTTCGTCTCCTGATTTCTCTGAATACGTATGTAACACAAATACGCGTAACATATAATCCACCGGTTTCGGACCACTAAGCGCATAATACTCATTCAAAATATCATGGAGCGCGCAACGCATCTTATGGAAGATGGAAAATATTGAAAGAAGCCAAGACTGCGTGCGTGCCACAACCTTGAGCTTCCAACATTGTCCCGGTGCGGACGCGCGAGTAGCGGTTGTTTCACGTTCAAGCAGGGAGCGGCAGAACAAAAAAAGTCACCGTATTGTAGCACTGGTCTGGAGGCGCGTCCTCCTTCTTGTTTCTTTTTGTGCCTCGCTGTCTGCCTCTAGGATCGATGGTATAAAGTTTCCGCAGTGGTGAACCGCCGACTAACTATCCTAACCAATTGCTAAGTCAGGCCGAGGTGACGATCAGCGGCAAGAGGGAGTCATTAGGAGTGGTCCAGGCACACTGTTCAGGAGGGACCAACACGCGTTCCAAGAAACATAAGCACGTACTTCCAAACGAGAGAAATGTTTATTTAGGGGTGAAACGGCCCAATATGAACATGGACAAGGGAGGAACACAGGACGAGCGCTTCCCATTTGCGTTCTTAACGCTGCGGTTGGAAAACGCCCGTATAGCGTCCATTTGTAGAAAAAAGCAGCCTGAGCCTGGCTTCTCCGCAAGTGTTGCCCCATTCGTATCGCGTGCGCACTGCTGCTTTGTTAGTCATCAAGGAGCGGAGCGTTGTTTCTGGGTTCGCAAGCTCGCTAGTTCGATGGTTTTAAGTCAGGTCACTTGCACGAAGTGAACTTGCTTTCCACACGAACGTAGCAATAAATAATGCAAACGAGGGTTAATACAAAACAAGTTTGAAATATAAAGAACTGAAAAAGTTGACTGCACGCTACAAAATAAACAAGGACTGCAGAGAAGTTTCAAGCCACGAAATTAGCAATAATCTCTATAAGGTGTTATTAGCAGGGCCATCATTGATTCAGCCGAGTCAAGTCACGTTTTTCTGCTACTCGGAGTAAACAACCTCGACGTCCGATAACAAAATGTAAAACAGTGTGGGGAAGTCGCATCATTTCTCCTCCTTTCATCTTTCGATTGCGGGAATACCGGCAATGAAAAATTGTTTTTTTTTTGATAGCTTAATTTCTACTACAGCTTCATAGCACTGATACGTGTGTCGTGAGATGTAAACTGTATAGCTTTTTTGCATATGCAGTGATATTATTGTTGTGGTAGTTATTACAAGTAAAATTATTGTTATTAGCAGTTCTTCTAATATGATTATGATTATATGATTATGCTTAAGCAACATGTGTAAACGCAAATTTTATATCTTCCCCGCTATAGTATCTGATGTGATTGTCAGTATTTAATGAATACATAAATAAATAAATAAATAAATAAAAGGAAAAGTAACGCGGAAACTTCTCTGGGAGTCGTCCAACTATCGTAGTGCCACTTGCTCATCTTCGCGCAGCCCGGTGTCGTTATTAATGCTGTGGAACTTGATCGGACCAGTATAAACGACAGTGCGGCGGCGACACGAACTGCTGTGGACGGCGGCGGTGCAAGATGAATCGATGGCCCAAGCAAACTACTGCAGGTGGCGGCGCCGGGTGAACTGATGACGTTGCGAACATTGTAAACCGTTAGCGCCTTATCCATCCGCGTCGAACTATTACGAGCGGCGATCAACCGCGCTCCGGCGACTGCTGTGTACGACGCGACCGCGCGGGACCCGATCTTGTAAGCGATGTGCAATGGGAGCAGAGGGTGTGACGATACTGATACTAGTTAGCGACACTAGTTAGCGTTCAAGCGAGAGGCAGCCCCAAAAGTGAATTTACTCTTTCTTGAAAGCGATCGTCTTAAGGGACGTTTTTCTCGGTGGTTTTTTCTCGATGGTTTTTCTCGTTGGGTAAGCATAGAAATGCTTGCGTATTTAATAAATAGAAGAAGCGAATAGGTGTATTAGTCATTACTTATATTTTCCTAAGGCACTATTTCTCGTTGGAGAACTATGGCTTCTATATTTGAGGAGGAAATCACTAAATATTTTAGTGAATATCGGTTTACGAATAGCGGTAAGCTGGGGAACGCAAGCTTTTCTTGTACAACGCATAAAACATTGGAGAACGCGAGTGTCTTGCATTATTTTAAAAACACACAATTAACCTAGGCCGCTTCAAACATTCAAGAGACATCACTCACAGAGTGGGTCCTATGCTCTTTAATTATGAAATCTCTATCATGTTCGCTCCTCCCAGCGAAGCGGGGAAACCTCGCAGCTCTTCGGTTCCGGCGCCGAACGTCGGCCTTGGCGGCGGCGGCCCACACGAGCGAACGAGCACAGCGAAAGATGAAAGCGAACGCAGGTCGCAGCGGGGGATGAAACACGCGAGGAGCGGAGGAGGAGGGTGCGGCGACGATGGATACGAGATGGCGCCAGAGTAGCCCGCGTCGTTCTTTTTTATTTGCTGATTTTTTGCCTTTAAATAGTAATCGGGTAATTTTCTTTTTCTTTTTTTTGTCTCTCGTATTTCGGGTGCGCGGGTGTGCTTCCTGTACATTTGTTTTGCAGGATGGCTAGAGTGTCCTTTCGTGCTACGTGCTCCAATACGTGCAGCCGGGTGGGACGTTGAGTGTTTGTAGTCTGTAAATTGTAGCTTGGAAGTGGGAAGACAAATATCTATTAGTAGTTTTACTGTGCGTGTTTTGGTAGGAAAGTGAGAGCCTGGCCGCGTGGTTGAGCGCGTGCGAGAGCGTGTCGTACCTTCGGTCTCCGCGGCATTGATTGCTTTTGAAACAGTGGTGAGAGTTGGTTGCGACATTTTGAGGATTTGGATCCTGTGGTTTTCGCTAAAAGGCGCGCGCTCTGCATTGATATAGTATTATAGTATTATAGTAGTTGCATCAGTAGTAGCATTATTATAGTATTGTAGCATTTGCAAAAAGCCGCGCAATACTTGGCGAGAAAGACCGGAAAGCAAGCAGTGCGCGGCGGCTCCCTCAAGGCAGATGAGGAGACGGATGAGAATGGAGAGGGAATCGAATCAATCAGCACACAATGTGATGTCGATGCTAGGCTGCAGAAAATGGAGGCTTTCCAGGAAGAGCTTCTCAAACAGCTGCAAGAGCTCGACATTGAATTAAACAGGGCGCGTGATGCGCGGAATGTAGTTGAAAAAAGACTTGAAGCAGCAGAGGGAAAGCTGAACAGGACCGCCATTGTGAACGAGAATGTGCGGGACAATGGAACGCAGACCTCCGGCGCAACAGGCGAGGGAGTGTCAGTGAAATACGTGGAATGCATGCAGCGTGATGAAGGGATAGCTGGAAAGAGCGGCACCTACCTTGAGGCCGCCACGCGGAAAAAGCAGGAGCCCAGGGGACAATGCCCCTTGTCTAGTCCGAATCACGCGGAAGAGGACAATGGGAAACAGGGGGAGGTAGGAGAGTGTGAAAGTGTCATTATCGCCGGTGACTCAAACCTGGCTGGGTGCTCAAAAGCAATTGTGGAGAGAAAGAAAGGCGACAAAATAGTGATGTTAAGGACATTTCCAGGGCGGACACTTGGGTCTGTCATGGAGCGAGCAAAAGAAAAGCTCGCGGAAAATGCCCACGTGCGCAACCTTGTCATAGTAGAAGGTGGGCTAAATGACGTCGTAAACAGGAACGGGACAGGACGAGCTCTGGGCTTGGCCAAGGGGGTGGACGACTTGCGCGAGCTGTCCCCTCAGGTGCAGATGGCGGTGTGCACGGTGCCGGGGGTGCCTGTATGTGACAGTCACGTACGAAGAGCCGTAGTGGCTGCTAATGAGGCGATATGGAAAATTAGTCGACAGAAAGGCTTCAAGATTGTCGAAGTAAACAGGGAAGTGAGCAGCTGTGGTGTTTTTCAACAAGACGGGATCCACTTCAATTACAGGCTTGCACAAGAAGTGGGCTGGCGACTTGCTGGGCGCACTGTTGCTTCTTTAGGGGGCCCATGGGCGCTCAGGACGCCAGAGTAGGTAGTAATGAAGAAGGTCCACTAAGAAAACCTCAGTATAGCATTGCCGTCAATAACAGAAAAAGGAGGAAAGCAAGAAAGAGAGCTCGCCATGCAATAGGCTACATAAACTTGCAGGTTGGCAGAAGACAGGAAAAGTGGGCAGAAATTGAGGAGCAGTTAAATAGAGAGCAAATAGGGGTCATAATCAAGGGTTCGACGAAAGTTCGTCGGGTCAGGCATGGAAATGAAGGGAATCACGGTCACTGACCAAGCCTGGTGAATAAACGTCAGGTTATTCATCAACAAAACTAAGTCGAAAAGAAAGGGGGGGGGGGGAGTCGGAATGCTCATCCATCAGGGAGCCAAATAGAAAAGAGTAAATTCAAAATGTCAAGAGTATCTACGGTTTTTCAGGTACAATCAGTGGAAAGAAAAATTGGCTGGGCGTTACGTATTTGTGGATCGGAAATAATTGCACAGAGAAGAATAAGGAGTTAGTCGAATGCATAAGCGCTGATAATAAGGGTTTCGGGAATGATGCCAAAATTATCCTATTAGGTATCAGGTTTTAGATGGCTATGCTGACAACAACAGGAAGTCAATGCTAGACCTTTGTGAGCAACATAACCGTGTTATCATGAATACAGGGTCTAAGTGTGAAGGACAGATCACGTGGGAAGTTGAAAACCGGCAATCAACCATTGATTTCTGTCTTATGACAGAAGGAATTGATGTAAGTTGAGAGAAATGGTCATCGATGAGGAAGAGTTTAGCAGCATAGGGAGTGACCATAACCGCATCATTTTGAAAATGGGACATGTAGTTGCGAAAGAGAGCAAGGAGGGCAAAATGGCCAGTCCAAATTTGAACGCTGAACAAATAACAAATAAAGTCGCTAGGGTCAAGGAAGAACTTGGCAAATAACCAAGTAAAGAGTGCGAATATAGTGAGCTCCAAAGTGTAATAACGACAGAAATACGGAAAGAGAAACAAAATGTTCGTTGGAAAGGAAAAAAGAAAGCGAAAAGACGGTGGAACAGGGAGATATGAGAAGCGATCGCCGAACGACAGAAAGCATCCCGAGAGCACAGGCAGGCAGAATAAGCGCAGTTGCCGCATGATAAAGTAGCCAGTAAATGGCAAATATACCGGGAGAAAAAGTCTATGGTACAAATAATGATGCAAGGAAAGATGAAATGTGAAAGTGAACGCTGGTTGTCAGAAATACGTGAGAATACGAAGGCCGCACCTACAATATTTTGGAACCACATAAAATTATTAGGCATAAAATCAACATCAATACGACAACATATCCTAGACGAAGATGAAAACAAACTGGAAGGGGAAGCGCCATTCAATTTCATCCGAAAAATAACAACTGAATCTTTCCAAGGCAATGAGGAGGTTGTATTTGAAGAAAACAAGAGCATGAAAGAGAACCAGATGGAAAAAGAGCTGATGCTGACAAATTTCAACTGGGAGAAAGCCGAAGCAAAAATTCTTAACTGGCCACCCACAGGGACAGACGAGGTTCCCGTTAGGCTGATCAAGGAACAAGTACCAAAAAATAAGGAATTTCTGGTGAAAGCAGTGCACAAAACTTTAAAAGATAGAATACCAGACAGTTGGCGACAAAGTCGAATGAATTTAATTTATAAAGACAAGAGGGATTAATATAGAATTCACTCGTACAGACCGTTGACCATTACATCGCTAATGTACAGGTTAGCAAAGCAGGCAATCAAATTAAAGCTGCAAGCATGGGCAGAAAATAATGGCATTTTGGGAGATGGGCAGAAAATAATGGCATTTTGGGAGAACTTCAGAATGGCTTCAGAATTGGTAGGCGTTTGGATAACTTATTTTTGTTTGTTCAGTGCATTGGAATGTCAAGAGTAGAAAGCAGACCCTTATATGTGGGCTTTTTAGACATTACAGGAGCGTATGACAACGTAGACCGCAACATTTTGTGGGATATTCTGGAAGTGGAAGGCTTAGGCGACGATTGTTTAGAGCTTTTGAGAGAAATTTACCTACAAAATACCGTTTGCGTTGAATGGGAAGGGATGAGGGGCGAGGAGAAAGTTCATATCAACAAGGGACTGAGGCAGGGGTGCCCTTTATCTCCACTGCTGTGTATGATGTACATGATGAGGATGGAGAAGACGCTAGAAGAATGTAATATCAGGTTTAATCTCCCTTAGAAACAGTCGGGTACAGTAGTAGAGCAGCAGCTTCCAGGTTTATATTATGCGGACGACATTGTGTTGCTAGCCAACAAGTAAAGTGATTTGCAACTTCTGGCTAGTATCTGTGGACAGGAAGGCGATAGGTTAGGTCGGAAATTCAGCCTTAAAAAATCAGGTGTTATGGTATTCAATTTAAACAGCGATCAAATACGGACAATACAGGGCAGGAAATACCTGAGGTAAAAGAATATAAATATCTTGGTATATGGATACACGAAGGCAATAGATATATGGAAACACAGGAAAAAGAAACAACAGTAAAAGGGAAGAGAAATTCAGCCTTAATGAAGCACAAAGCGCTTGGGGATACAATAGATACGAGGTGCTTCGGGGTATGTGGAAAGGTCTAATGGTTCCAGGACTTACTTTTGGAAATGCGGGTGTTTGCTTGAAATAAGGGGTACAATCAGTAGTCGATGGCAACCAAAGGTCAGTGGGACGCCTCGCATTGGGCGCTCATGGGAAGGCTAGAAATGAAGCTGTGTAGGGTGATATGGGCTGGACAAATTTTGATGTGAAGGAAGCTCACAGTAAAATTGATTATGAAGAACAACTGAGGTATATGGAAGAAAGTAAATGGGCTGAGAGAGTGTTGAGGTCTTTGTAGAAGAAAAACATTGATTGACAGTGAAGCAATAAAACTAGGAAGCTTACCAGCAAGTGTGCGGCCTGTAGGATGAGCAATACAGCAAGAAAACGTCAAGCGGAAAGTCAGAGAGGCTGAAATAATCTCATGGGTGGCGGCAATGGAAAAGAAACCTTCGGTGAGCAACTTAGGAGGAGAAAAGGAAATCAGGAAAGGAACCATCTACGATAACTTAAAGGGAAGCTCATTACTTTTCGAAGCCGGGATCAGGATGCCTTAGAATACGCACCTTAAAGCGAGATACAAGAAGGAAGAAGCATGTGCTTGCTGTGGTAAATCTAGGGAAACAATGTAGCATGTTTTATTAGAATGCAAATAAATCTGTCCAGTGCATTGATTTAGGCACCACTGTCCCCCTTGAAGCCCTTGCGTTCAGCGAGTGTAGGGGGAATGTAAACATGTCCGCAATAGAGATTAGTAAGGGGCCATTGAATGTTGGTGGTAGAAGAGTAAGGAAACGACAGAAAACGGAGATGTAAAAAAAGACAGTTAACAATAGAGGGTCAGAAAATTTGGTTATGGGAATTCATCGTAGGTTTTTTCTCTTTTTTTTCCTTTAATCTAGGTAGGGCATTAGGCAGCACAATAGGAAGAGCTTGGTGGCGCAACCAACCGTCCCGTTCCAAAGGGTACGCTCATAACATCCATCCATTCATCCATCCATCCATCCATCCATCCATCCATCCATCCATCCATCCATCCATCCATCCATATTTATAACATTTTTTAATAATAAATAATAATTAATAATAATGAATAATATATATATATATATATATATATATATATATATATATATATATATATATATATATATATATATATATATATATATATATATATATATATTGTTACGAAGAGTTGGGAGAGAGAGAGAACGAAACTTTTATTTGAATCAGTGACTTGTCACTCGAGGTGGGAGGGTCCCTTATTCCAGGAACCCTCTGGCTTGGATCGCCCTCCGGGCCCGGGCGACGAGTTCGCGCTGGTCGACCAGGTCAGGCTTGGAGATCGCAGCCTCCCACCTTTCAGCGAGGAGGTTTGGGTCTGCGTCTGCTGGGGCTACTAGTTGTGCCGCTGTGATAGTTTCTCGGGTTTTCTTGCATTGCAGTAGGAGGTGCGCCAGGCTGTCTGGCACGTTGCAGTGTGGACAGGTGTAGCTGTATAGCGTCGGGTGGAAATGATGCAGTAAGCTTCCATGGGTAAAGGTATTGCTCTGGAGTCGCCTGTAGTCAGTGCCTTCGTTTCTCGTTAGTTTTGGATGTGGTGGAGGGTATACCCTGCGTCCAAGGCGATAGTGCTGCAGTAGTGCTTGATAAGTTAGCGGTATTGTTGCCGTTTCCTCCGCTGATTTGGGTGGGTGGGACAAGCCTAGAATCTCGTGCGGGGAGGCCCGGTGGACGCTTGCGCGGGCCGCGGTGTGTGCCGCTTCATTCCCCTCGAGTCCCTCGTGTCCCGGAACCCACATGATGCAGGTGTAGGGGGGAGGAGTGCCGCCACGTTTCAGTATCTTGATCGCTTTTGTAGAGATCCTGCCCTTCATGTAGTTACGTGCCGCTGTTTGAGAGTCGGTGAAGACCACTATGGCATGCTCGCTTGTATGGGTGGCGAGTGCTATAGCGGCCTCCTCAGCTGTGTCGGCTCGTTTGGCGAGAATGGTCGCCAACGCCAGTGTCGTACCCTTGTGGTCTGTGACGCTGATGGCGAAGGCATTTCGGCCCGGATACTTGGCTGCGTCCACGTAGCGCGCCTGCGGGTTGTTATGGTGCTTGCGTCTGATGGCGTTTACTCTGGCGAGCCTTCTGCCTCGATGGTGTTCTGGATGCATGTTTCGAGGTATCTGAAGAACTTGTAGACATTCTCGGATCTTCGACGTGACCTTTTCTTTGCATTCGCCATCGTGTTCTGGGTTGGTTACGTATCCTGTCCGTCGGAGGACTGCTCGGCCTGTGGTTGTTAGCTTGAGTCTCTCGATCTGGTTGATGAGGTGCGCTTCCGCGAGTTCTTCCCAGGAGTTGTGAACTCCCATGCGAAGCAATCGGTCAGTGGAGGCGGTTGTCGGCAGTCCTAGGGCGAGCTTCGTGGCCTTTCGTATTAGGAGGTTTAGCTTTTGTTTCTCGGCTGTCTTCAGGTTGAGGTAAGGAGTTCCGTATGTAATGCGGCTGTAAAGGAGGGCCTGTACCATTTGCAAGGTGTCGTGTTCTTTGAGGCCATTGCGGCGATTGGCCACCCGTCGTATCAGATGAGTGAGCTGTGCCACGGTGTTGTGTAGCCTAGGGAGTGTGGCGCAGCCGGACCCGTCCTTGTGTATATGGACTCCGAGAATTCGAAGTGAGTCGACCTTCGGTATCGGGACTCACTGAAGAAGGACTTGTGGGTCCGGTGCGTCGTGGCTTGGGGGCCGGCCCCGAGTGCGTGCCCCGAGTACTAACAGCTCGGATTTATTTGGGGCACAGTGGAGGCCGCAGGTGTTGAGGTACCGTTCGATGATGTTGACCGCCTCCTGAAGACGGGCCTCCTGTTCGCCCGTGCTCGCGCCTCTCGTCCACAGTGTGATGTCATCTGCATATAGAGCATGGAATATCCCTGGGACGGTGTCTAGGAGGCGGGGAAGTTGGAGGAGGGCCACGTTGAAGAGGAGTGGCGAGACTACCGAACCTTGTGGCGTACCCCTGTTAGGTAGGTGAAATGCCTTGCTCCGGAGGTTGGCAATCCCCACCGTGGCCGTACGGTTGGTGAGGAAAGCGCGCATGTAGGCGTATGTTTTAGCACCGCAGCCGATATCTTCTATGTTACGGAGAATGGCTTCATGGCTCACGTTATCAAAGGCGCCCTTTACGTCTAGAGCTAGAATGGAAGACTTGCTGTGTTTGCTCAAATGGCCAAGAATATCTTCCTTTAGCTGGAAGAGGACGTCCTGCGTGGAGAGCATCTGGCGGAAGCCGAACATGGTGTGTGGATAGCGATCGTTTTCCTCGAGATGTGTGGTGAGCCGCTCGTTGACCATGTGTTCAAGCAGTTTCCCGGCGCAGGATGTAAGTGAGATGGGGCGGAGATTTGCGATGGAGATGGGTTTGTTTGGCTTAGGTACCATGGTTACCTCCGAGTGTTTCCAGGCTGTTGGTAGCTCGCCCTTTATCCAGCAGTCGTTATAGTACCGAAGGAGAGCCGTCAGCGCCCGAGGAGGTAGCTGTCGAAGGTGCTTGTTGGTGACTCTGTCTTTGCCCGGGCTCGTATTGCGTGTTAGCCTAGAGAGGGCCGCCTGTAACTCTGCCTGTGTGAAAGGCCGATCTAGCTCTTCGTTCGACGCTCCTTGGTACTCCGTGGGGGTGGAAAGGTTGGTGGCAGTGGTTTGAGGGTTAGCTGAGCCGTGTAGCTTCGTCTGAAGTTCTTGGAGTAGCTGATCCTCTGTGCCGCCATAGTTGTGGATTAGTCGGTGAATTGTATGTCTTTGTTGGGTTTTGGTGTGGGTGTCGTCGACCAGGGCTCGAAGTATATGCCAAGTCTTCTTTGTGCTGAGGGTCCCTTGAAGTTGGTCGCAGAAGGATCGCCAGTTATGGCTCGCTAGCTGTTCAGCGTACTCCTGTGCCTGCATGCTTAATAGGGCAATTCGGCGCTGGAGCTTGCGGTTGAGCTTTTGGCGTCGCCATCGTTTGAGGAGCGATCGCCGAGCCTCCCATAAGTGCAGTAGGTGGTTATCGACCACCGGGTTGTCCTCGTCTAGTTGAATCGTCCTGGTATGGCCGTCAGCCGCCCCTACGATACCGTTCAGCCATGCTTCAATGTCTTTGATGTCCGAATCGTTGTCAAGCTCATTCCTATACGCGTTCCAGTCAGTGAGTCGTGCCTTTCCTGTCTTGGGCGCGCGGTGGGATTGTTCAACCTCGATTTGAATTATGTGGTGATCGCTCCCTAGCGTGTCCGGGAGTCGGGTCCACGTGGCCTTTCGCACGTCTCGAGTGAACGTGAGATCAGGATTGGTGCCCCGGGACACGCTGTTGCCCACTCGGGTGGGTTGGAGCAGGTCATTCCATAACGTAAGACCGTGCTGCTGTGCGGCGTCGTGAACTCGTGCCCCCTTCTTGGTGGTATTGGGGTAGCCCCAGGCCGCGTGTGGGGCGTTAAAGTCCCCTACTACAACCAGCCGGTTGCCGTTTACGCTCTTGCGAAGGTCCCGGAAGAAGCGGTGATAGTGGAGTAGCTGCTCCCGCGGCGGGCTGTAGAGATTGGCCAGGTATAAGCTCTGTTGATTCTTGCGAGTCGGCAACACCTCCACTATGGTGTGTTCGATTTCAGTGTCTTCAATTTCGTGAGGCTGTGCGGTTAGTGTCTTGACAAGAATTGCGGTGCGGGCAGTCTGTGCCATATTGTTGTAGCCGGGGAGCTTTATTTTCATGGTGTTGGTTTCCTGTAGCGCGATCATGTCCGGATTGTTTGCTTTGATGTATTCTTGCAGGTTGGCTGAGCGGGGTCTATAGGATCTGCAATTCCAGTGCCAAATGCGGAGGGTGGGAAGCTGCTCGGTATGTCTACGTCGGGGAGCCGCCATGTTGGTAGTTGTCCTCCACCTGGAGTAGGTGGTTTGGTGTTGTCGAGCTAGAATCCTCTGCGGATTCCACTCGCGCTGTCTTTCGTCCTTTGCGTTTGGTTCCTAACTGCTCCGCCAGATGTTCATGAGTCACGAAATTCTTGTAAGCATATGTCATGAAGTTGTGTTGTTGTGCCATGAAGCCATCCAGTTTGGCGTCGAGTGTGGTGACCGTACGGGTTAGTGGCTCTACCTTTTCCATGATTTTAGTTACCACTGTCTGTATGGTTCTGTCTGCTGATGCGAGAAGTTTTGTAGTGAGGGTTTCCTCGAAGACTTGAAGGCGTCGTTCAACAAGGTCAAGAATCTTCGCTTCATGTGCTTGCAGCCGTTCGTCTACCCGCTTCATTATTCTAGCTTCTACCTGTTTTAGTACGCTTTCTTCTACTCTCTTCGCTACTTTTTCCTCGAGTTCTGGCGTGTTGCACTCGGCTACCGGTTGCTGTCGTATCGTCCTCTGTAGATTCTGTACTTTATGTTCGAGAGTCCGTATCGTCGCTGACTCGCTCGAACTGCTCGGGTTGCGTGAGGAATTCGAGGCACTGCTTCCGTTCGCCGCGGCGACGTAAGTGATTCGCCTAACGGAGCGAGACCGTGACCGAGAGCGGGATGTAGAGCCCGATCTTAGGATAGAGCGAGAGCGGCTCCAGCCAGGTCTTTGTCGAGGCGAGGGCCCCCGTGAGCTGTCCGAGGTGGTAACCAGCGCGGGGAAGTCTTCGGTGCTCGAGCTCCAGTGATTCTCTCGGGCGCGAGCGTTGTCAATCTGCTGTCTTCTTACTTGGTAGGGAGGCGGGTTGTTACGGAGCTTCTTCTTACATTCCTTGCCTGCCGTTTCGTGATCTCCGCCGCAAATCTTGCACTTCGGGTGACAATCGTGGTCTTCCGTGACTCCATCGCGCCCGCATGTGTAGCAGAAGTTGGCTCTCGGCTGAGGACATATATCCTGTCGGTGTCCGATGGCGCCGCAGGTTCTGCAGTATTGGACGGATTTTCGGTAGGGCTTGCATCTGTAGTCACCGCTCTGGTACGTTACGTAATAAGGGACGTGCTGTCCGTCGAAGGTGATAACCGCGGCTGTTGAAGATCCTAGCATGCGCGCGCCGAGAACCGTGTATCTTGAGTCCACTCGAAGGCCGGCAGCTATCTCCGCGGGACTTGTACCCGGTTCGAGGCCGTATATCACTCCGCGGCACACATCGTCTGGGTGTCGAATGTGGGGATTTACTTGATAGACGGTTCCGCCGAGTTGTATGGTGTTGATATGCTGCAGTTTGGAAGCTCGTTCCGTACTTGCCGTGCTCGCGATGATCACATTCTCTAGTTTCTGCACTTGTACACGGACATTATCGTGAAAGTCTTGCTGGACCAAACCGCTGGATCTTCCGATGGCATGTGTCACTGCGATGAGTGTGTGCTTCGAGAGGTCAAGTCCTGCTTGAGAGCGGAAGACGATTTTGAAGTCATCAGTAGGGAAGGGTCGCATCCTCAGAATGCGTTGACGCTGCGGCAGAGCTTGTGCTTGAGGTTTGGCGTCTGGTTTCAGGACTTCTATGGCTCTTTCCTCGGCAGATTTATTGTCTTCTTTTGCTGATCTGCCTTTACGAGAAACTTGTAGCCACTCGATGTGGGCTTTACCCGTCGTTTTGCCGCTGTTCGCGTCGTATGTCCACTGTGGTATGGTGTCGGAGTTAGCCCCGGTCACCTCCATTCGCGCCGTTGTCGGCTCGTGTAAAGCGTTCGCCATCTGTTTCCAGAAAAGCGGGCGCGCTTCGCCTCAGTTGCTGGTTCTGCGTGATTCACTCCTACTGCGAGAGCGCCGTGCTGGTGCACCGCGGGCCTGCAGGCGCGAGCCGCTGGTCTCCCGCTCGTGCCACGGGTGCCCCGGCGTTAGGGTTATCTTGGAGCGCACGGTCACAGAATGTTCAGGGTTCGATTATTCGAGTAAAGGTCTACTCACTGCGTCGTGGCTGGTGTCAAACGATGCCTTGCAACTTCTGGAATCCGAGGTTCCCAAATTCGCTGTGTTTCCAGGCAATGTTCCACACAAAATAGCGAGAAAAGCAGGAGCCCATGTGAGGTACGACTGCGCTCCTCGGCCCCCTGGCGGTCTTATATCAAGAGTTTACAGGCGATGGATGATGATCGTAGCGTGATAGTAGCGCAGCTCGGCCTCTCCAGCTCTTCGTCCTCTTCGTCTTCCCTTTTTTTCTCTTGTCCGTGCCTTTCGTATCTGTTACATTTCCCCGCAAGCAGACGAAGCCCGTGGGGCGAGTCAGGATACACAAGCAGGGTAGAAAGGCTTCAGGCGAGCAATGTGAGTCAGCTGAGTTCTGCTTGATCGCCGACCGTTGCACAGTAGGCGAGCTATGACGTAAGTGAGTTCGCTGAGACGGTCCACAACTACAAATGGGCCTGAATAGTGTGACAGTAACTTTTGGCACAATCCACGCTTGCGTTGCGGTGTCCAAAGAAGGACCAAGTCACCTTTTTCCAACGATACTTGTACGTGATGGTTGTCGTATCGCTCTTTCGAACGACTTTGCGAGGCCAGAGTACGAAGACGAGCTATTCGACGCGCTTCTTCGGCGAGACACAAAGTCTTCGATACAGAATCGTCACTGTGCAGAACGAACGGTTAGAAAGTGTCCAGAGGGCTTCGCGGTAACCTGGCATAGAGGAGATAAAATGGGCGATAGTTCGTGGTTTCGTGTTTCGCTGTGTTGTATGCGTAAGTGATGAAGGGCAGCACGTCGTCCCAGTTCTTATGATTGGAGGAGACGTACATGGCAAGCATGTTGGTCAGCGTTCTGTTCGTCCTTTCAACGAGGCCATTGGTCTGTGGATGATACGGCGTGGAATGACGGAACTGGGAAGTGCACAAACGAAGTAGCTCTTCAATGGCATCAGCAGTGAACTGGCGACCACGGTCGCTGATGATGACACGTGGTGGGCCATGACGAAGGACCACGGAACGCAACAGGAAGACCGCCACGCAAGCGGCGGTGGAAGACGGTATGGCTGCAGTTTCTGCATACCGTGTAAGATGGTCTACGCAGACAATTATCCAACGGTTCTTGTTGCTAGATAACGGGAATGGACCCAAAAGGTCAATGCCTACTTGCTCGAATGGCGTGTTGGGTGGTGTCAATGGCCGAAGGGGACCCGGGGCTGCGGTGGTCGGTCGCTTGTGACGTTGGCACGTTTCACAACTAGCGACATAGCGCTTGGTTGTTTCGTACATCTTGGGCCAGTAAAAGCGCTCCTGCGTGCGGTGTAGCGTTCGTACGAAACCGAAATGGCCGGATGTCATGGCGCGTAGAACGTCGGAGCGAAGGCAGTGCCATACGTTTGAGCAGTGCTCAAACGTATGGTACGGGACCATTCAACACACAGAGAGGCTGCCGCTACTCTCAGGCGACGACGACATCGCCATCGAAGAGCATCATGAAGAGTAACATCTACTGAAAGATATACACCATCATCTTCCGGCAAAGCGGCTACCGTATCAACGCCGACTTCCACAAAGACAGAGACTGCGAAAACGAAGAAAGGGGCAAGACTCGCACCTCCTAAAGAGTGGCCAACACTTCCACGAGCACAACCTGCACCGGAGTCACATCAAATTGCGCCGCCCTCAATGACCTCACGAACCGAGGATGCGACGACGACTGAGGATCGCCAAGTCATAGTGATGCTGAAGTCACTTATGGACGCCATGCGCATTCTACTGAGCAGCATGAAAACCCCGTAGGCACAGAGCGCACTGCAGGTGCTGGACACCTTGAGTCCGGTGCTTGCGGCTCTAGGGTAAAACTACGGCCCGAAAATTGCCGTCGTTTCAAGAGGAGGTCAAGAATGCATCTGTCTTTCAGTGGAACGCCAGAGGGCTTAAGACACGCATGTCCGACTTCAGACAGTTTGTATTTATGCACCAATTCCCCATTATCATGATTTGCGAGCCCAACCTGTCAGCTCCCATCAGACTGTCCGGGTATGAGTGCTTTATGTCCTCTGCCCACGGAGAGTGCAGCAAGGTCGTTGTGTCTATACGCCGTGACTTGACTTATGTACATCACACAGTGCCTCCTGAAGAAGCAAATCAATACGTTTGCTTAACAGCAAAGAAGAAAAAGCTGACGTTCACATTTCTTCGAGCCTATTTATCTCCAACAAGCCGTCTAGATTGTGAGCGCTTACGGGGAATTTTGACATCGACTCCACAGCCGTGGGTGCTCACTGGGGACTTTAACGCCCACCATTACCTATGGGGAAGCTCCAAAGTGAACTCTAGAGGCAGAACGTTGGTGCCCTTTGCCTATGAAGTGGAATTTTGCCTGTCAAACGATGGTAGCCCTACTTATCTGCGTGGATCAACGTATAGTAGTTGCTTGGACCTTACCTTCGTTTCACGTTCGCTTTCGAGAAGAGTGCACTGGTTTTCGGATTTAGAAACGCGGGGTAGCGACCACATCCCAACCTATTTGAAGATCGAAGGTTTGACTAGCTCCAAGTCCTCCAGAACCGTCCAGTGCACCGATTGGCCTAAATACAAAATAATAATGGAAGACTGTTGCCGTTACGGCACCTCCTATAACCTACATGGCGCGATAAAGGATGCCATACAAACAACCACGCATTTCCTTTCGAAGAGTTCTTCCCGCACCGATTTCCTCATCGAACTAGCGAAACTTCGAGCAATTCGCCGTCGTGCGGAGCGAAGATATAGACGCACGAAGTCCAATTATGATTTGAGATTGGCTTGACGAACACAAAAGAAAATACAGCGTCACATGAACAAGCTGGCTTCGCGACTATGGGTATCCTTTTGCGAGTCCCTGTATCCGCGAAAACCTTTGTCGCTTATATGGAGGACTGTTCGTGGCCTTCGCACAACCTTTGGTCAGCGCCACCCATTTAAATCTCTGGCACTCCATCTACAATGTAGAGATATTGATGTCGCTGAATCTTCCTGCAGAAAGATTGCTGGCGAACCAAATTCCGATGGAACGGGTACGGGAACGCTCGACCACCCACCGTTCTCACGTGATCCCCGCATGGAATGCCCTTTTTCTATGGAAGAATTAGAAGCTGCGCTGGCTTTGTGCAGGCGTTCTTCAGCGCCAGGACCTGACTGCATTATATACCGTGCCCTGTGTAATCTAGGAGGCCAAGCTCGGAAGGCACTCTTGCTCCTGTACAACGACTCCTGGCAGACGGGTACGGTTCCGCAAGAATGGAAGTCAACTCGCCTCATTCCACTTCTGAAAGCTGGCAAGTCGCCTTTGGACATTTCCTCATGCTGTCCGACAGCACTTGCCAGCTGTGTCGGAAAAAGAATGGAAAGAATGATTTTAACACGTCTGGAATGGTACTTAGAGCACTATAAAATCTACCCGGATGCTATGGCCGGATTCAGACGTGTCCGTTCGCCAACAGACAACGTTGTTGACTTGACAACATTTGTGCAACACCAAAAGGCCTGTAAGCGACTATCTGCTGCTCTGTTTCTAGACGTTAAAGAGGCTTATGATAATGTCACCCATGCAGCCATCCTTAGCACGTTAGAAGCCGTCGGACTTGGTGGTAAGATGTATATTGTGGGTGTGCAACTACTTACAGAGGAGACCATTCTATGTAGACACAGAAAATGGCCTGACATCCGAGCATTACGGTAGCCGAGGAGTTCCTCAAGGCGGAGTGCTTACTCCGACTCTTTTCAATCTCACCGTCTGTGGATTAGTTGACAACCTGCCAAGCACCGTACGACTTTCCGTCTATGCGGACGACATCTGCATTTGTACATCAAGCGTGACACGACCTCAGCTTCGCGCTCGGCTTCAGAAGGCTGCCACAATGACATCTTGCTACCTTCGTGAACAAGAACTTGAAATTTCATGCAAAAAATGCGCAATGGTGGCATTCACGAGGGCGCCAATGTCTGGTTACGGCGTATCTGTTAACGGACAACTTATACCACACAGCAGAAGTCACTGATTCTTGGGAGTCGTAATTGACAGAGCCCTGTCTTGGACTCCGCACGTAAATTACATGAAAAAGCGGCTGACTGCTATCTGTCACCTATTCAGGTTCCTTGCAGGAAAAAGTTGGGAAGTATCTGTACACGCTATGTTACAGCTGTACATGGCGTTATTCGTTGGATTCCTGCGATACAGTCTGCCTGCAATATCCAGCACCTGCAAGTCTAACCTGCGTACGATACAGAGTATTCAAGCCCAAGCCCTTAAGATATATCTTGGCTTACCACGCAGTGCATCAACGGCTGAAACCATTGCCCTTGCGCAGGATTACCCGATCAAGACGCACATTACCGTTGAGACAATGCGTATGCATCTCAGGCATTATGCTAGGACCCCTTCCCACCACTCGGCGAGCCTCACTGCTGCGCCCTGGTCGACATTTAGCGGATTGTCAGTGCACATCGTGCGTTTTTTACTTCAGGGTACGCACCTGCGGCCAAGCCAGCGTTTCCTCCGTGGTGTTTGAGCCGTCCACAAGTGCATCTAATGATTCCAGGACTACAGAAGAAGACAGATCTACCAGCCCCTGCTCTAAAACAGCTGAGCTTACTTCTTCCGTATGAAAAGTACAGCAACCACGTCCACATCTATACCGATGGATCAACTACGTCGTGCAGTTCCGGTGGTGCCGTGGTGGTACCAACGCGAGGAATGACACTGCGCTTCAAGACATCGCATGTCACGACCTCAACGGCGGCAGAACTAACGGCCCTGCGTCGAGCACTGGAATTCATTGAATCTGAAAGAGCTAGAAAATGGGCTGTGTTCTGTGATTCAAAACCGGCATTACAGTGCACGCAGTCAGTTCTTCGACACGGATGCCATGACCAACTGACATACGAAATCGCGAAACTTTACCATCATGTCCAACAAAAAGGTCACGAGGTCGTTTTTCAATGGGTACCTGGTCATTGTGGAATCAGTGGCAATGATTCCGCCGATAACGCTGCTCGTACAGCACATCATGAAGAGCGGATCGTTCCAATTCCGCTTTCGAGGACAGACGCCGCTAGGCAGCTTCGACACCTGGCACGCAGTCTCACACTGACCGAGTGGAACTCGCCAAACAAACGACTTACACGACTGCATCGACTAAACCCCTCCCTGCAACTCCGGCCTCAACTCCGACTTCCTCGACGTGAAGCTACGCTTCTTTGTCGCCTTTGGTTAGGAGTTGCCTTCACAAAGGCATACTCTACAATAATTGGAGTTACTGACAGTGGAGCATGCGAGGCCTGTGGCACGGAAGAAAACATCGACCACCTGCTGTGCCACTGTCCACGATACACCCTTGAGAGACAAGAACTTGCCAAAGGTTTTCAAAAACTGGACAATCGGCCGCTTTCTGTGCAGGTGCTGCTGGAACACCGCCCCCATCGCCCGTCGGCCCATAAAGCGGTGAAGTCACTTTTGAGCTTCTTAAGGACGACGGGCTTGTGCGACCAGTTGTGACTATTAATGCAATTTCTGTAAGGCCACACACGTCAGCGAACTCACTGCAATATCCTTCTTTCCTTTCCTTCCCTTCTCTCTCTCCCTGTTATCTTAGTTTTCCCCCTTTCCCGTTCCCCCGGTGTAGGGTAGCCAACCGGACGTGATTCTGGTTAACGTCCCTGCCTTCTTATCTCTTTCCCTCCTGTAGCTTTATTGAGCACACTTACACCGCAAAAAACGAACACGAGGGATTGTACAAACACGACCTATAAATCACTCACTCAACCTATCATTCACTCGTCGCAGCAACTTAGTAGCTATAACGTCGCTCTCTAGAGTTCGATATTGCACATTTATTCCCGGCCGCATTTCGATGAAGGTGAAATGTAAAAACGCTCGTGTACTTAAGTTTCGTCGCACGTTGAAGAACCCCACGTTAAAGAACCCCAATACGGCGTGCTTCATAATAATATCACGGTATTGATATGCAGTGCTCAAGAATTCATGTTCATTAAAACGTATCCTTGAGTATGGCTCTATAATTTGGCCTCCCCGCCATCGTTATGACATCGATGAGCTTCAAACTGCGCAGAAAAAAAAAGCGTTGCCGTTCATGTATGGCACAGGTACGATCGCTGTTTCTGATACATGCCGAACTGTCACCCGTTCAGTCAGTGGCTCAGAGACGCGCATGTGAGCGCCTTGTCATTACCAGGGTGTTAATTTGGGCTGTTTGGTACATCTTGGTAAACAACAGCGTGAAACAGCGCAAAACAGGAGACAACAAAAGAACCACTAGGGCACAATGCTCTGTATGGTGGTTCTTTTCTAGCGTCCTGTCTCGCACTGTTTAAAGTCTTGTCATGCTGCAAACATTTTACAGCGAAGCTGTTAGCCTCTAGTTGGTCAGTATCTTTCGTGGCATGAGCATCTAATAAACGCCAACTGGAAACGGGCTTTGTTTTTCAGTTTCCGAGTAAGAGATCTATGTTTTCACGTATAGTAGAATAACAATCCCAAGCTATCATGCCTGCAGCTTGTGTGCAAGTCGTACTTTACGTATTTTCTGACGCGGTGAACTTTTATACATTAATTTAGTTCAACGAGGCACTTGCACTTGGTGGACGGCCTTGAAGAATAAGACTGTTGGACGCACTTGCGCACATGTGCGTGCATGCGCGACGCACGTCACTTGTGGTGGTGGTGCTTGTCTAACGTCGCCGAAGGTCTGCACCAGCTTCGCTGTACATCCACTTTAGCAGGGTGGAATGGAGGCGCATTCTTCAGTTCATCTGTTTACGTCTACGGGCCTGTAATTTTTGCCACGAGCTCTGTGCACCGCACCATGTGAACACAAACCCTAAGCAAACCAGCGCAAGAAAACGAGATGAAAGACGAGGAACACTTACACTTTATGCCTAAGACACCTAAGCCTTCCTCCCACACAGGCCCCAACTGGAGAACATAAACATCTCTTCATTTCGTCAAGATCTGCTATGTGGAATAATTTTGATGGCGCAATTAGAAAGCTGCTCACGGTTCAGTTTGTTAAGTAATTGTTAAATTATAATGTATGTTTATGTTTCCTGCATGTTATTTCTCTGGTTTTGATCCTGCTGCATAACCAATTACATATTGAAAACATGCTGTTGTACTTGCAAATTTTTTTGCACTGACCTAACCTAATATCTCTCGTAAGCAATTCTTGAGACAGGAGCGAGTGTAAAAAAATAAAATGAATAAGAGAACTCTATCTTGTTACATTACGAAATGCACTCGCGTAGGTGTGTACGTATGTGTGTGTCTGTGCGTTATAGGATATCATAGTCGAGAGCGGCAGCAGATGGAGATGGCGCAGGATGTGGATGTAGAACTTTATGTATCAATGTCACATAGCTACGCTGCGAAGGATACCAAGTCTGTCAGTGAAAGCAAAGCAGAGGATGACAGAAGAGAGACCCTGTGCCGTGTAGAAAAGGAAAAATCGCAGATCAGGTCACCTTCCACCGTAGATGACATCTACTATTTAAAATATGTCCCTCCCTCAGGCCCATCAAATGCAATCGGAGCCACATCTCTGACACACGACAGCTTATAGACAAATCGGTTGTGACTACAGTGGACTGTGCCCCCATCGTGGATCCATCATTGGGATACTGCCTTATAGGAGAGCAGCGGCGCTGCGTGGGCGGATCCAGTTAAAAAGTAAAAGCATGATGATGATCACGCTGTTAAACAATATTAGGCCATTTCTCCATAAGGTAAACATTCTTTTCTTTGTGGCCAAAAATATGACAGTGCCCGTAGAGGGTAGATTAAAAATCAATAACATAATATTGCCACCTGGTTATTTTGGACTAACTCAATAACGATGACGTGTGCACATCATCATCATCATCATCATCATCATCATCATCATCATCATCATCATCATCAGCCTAGTTACGCCCACTGCAGGGCAAAGGCCTCTCCCATACTTCTCCAACTACCCGGTCATGTACTAATTGTGGCCATGTTGTCCCTGCAAACGTCTTAATGTCATCCGCCCACCTAACTTTCTGCCGCCCCCTGCTACGCTTCCCTTCCCTTGGAATCCAGTCCGTAACCCTTAATGACCATCGGTTATCTCCCCTCATTACATGTCCGGCCCATGTCCATTTCTTTTTCTTTATTTCAACTAAGATGTCATTTACCCGCGTTTGTTGCCTCACCCAATCTACTCTTTTCTTATCCCTTAACGTTACACCGATCATTCTTCTTTCCATAGCTCGTTGCGTCGTCCTCAATTTCAGCAGAACCCTTTTCGTAAGCCTCCAGTTTTCTGCCCCATATGTGAGTACTGGTAACACGCAGCTGTTATACACTTTCCTTTTGAGGGATAGTGGCAACCCGCTGTTAATGATTTGAGAATGCCTGCCAAACGCACCCCAGCCCATTCTTATTCTTCTGGTTATTTCAGTCTCATGATCCGGATCCGTGGTCACTACCTGCCCTAAGTAGATGTATTCCCTTACCACTTCCAGTGCCTCGCTACCTATCGTAAACTGCTGTTCTTTTCCGAGACTGTTAAACATTACTTTAGTTTTCTGCAGATTAATTTTCAGACCCACCCTTCTGCTTTACCTCTCCAGGTCAGTGAGCATGCATTGAAATTGGTCTCCTGAGTTACTAAGCAAGGCAATATCATCAGCGAATCGCAAGTTGCTAAGGTATTCTCCATCAACTTTTATCCCCCATTCTTCCCACTCCAGGTCTCTGAATCCTGTAAACATGCGGTGAATAGCATTGGAGAGATCGTATCTCCCTGTCTGACGCCTTTCTTTATTGGGATTTTGTTGCTTTCTTTGTGGAGGACTACGGTGGCTGTCGAGCCGCTATAGATATCTTCCAGTATTTTTACATATGGCTCATCTACACCCTGATTCCGTAATGCCTCCATGACTGCTGAGGTTTCGACTGAATCAAACGCTTTCTCGTAATCAATGAAAGCTATATATAAGGGTTGGTTATATTCTGCTCATTTTTCTATCACCTGATTGATAGTGTGAATATGGTCTATTGTTGAGTAGCCTTTACGGAATCCTGCCTGATCCTTTGGTTGACAGAAGTCTAAGGTGTTCCTGATTCTATTTGCGATTACCTTAGTAAATACTTTGTAGGCGACGGACAGTAAGCTGATCGGTCTATAATTTTTCAAGTCTTTGGCGTCCCCTTTTTTATGGATTAGGATTATGTTAGCGTTCTTCCAAGATTCCGGTACGCTCGAGGTTATGAGGCATTGCGTATACAGGGTGGCCAGTTTCTCTAGAACAATCTGACCACCATCCTTCAACAAATCTGCTGTTACCTGATCCTCCCCAGCTGCCTTCCCCCTTTGCATAGCTCCTAAGGCTTTCTTTACTTCTTCTGGCGTTACCTGCGGGATTTCGAATTCCTCTAGGCTATTTTTGCTTCCACGATCGTCGTGGGTGCCACTGGTACTATATAAATCTCTGTAGAACTCCTCAGCCACTTGAACTATCTCATCCATATTAGTAACGATATTGCCGGCTTTGTCTCTCAACGCACACATCTGATTCTTGCCTATTCCTAGTTTCTTCTTCACTTTTTTTAGGCTTCCTCCGTTCCTGAGAGCCTGTTCAATTCTATCCATATTATAGTTCCTGATGTCCGCTGTCTTACGCTTGTTGATTAACTTAGAAAGTTCTGCCAGTTCTATTCTAGCTGTAGGGTTGGAGCCTTTCATACATTGACGTTTCTTGATCAGATCTTTCGTCTCCTGCGATAGCTTACTGGTTTCCTGTCTAACGGCGTTACCACCGACTTCTATTGCGCACTCCTTAATGATGCCCATGAGATTGTCGTTCATTGCTTCAACACTAAGGTCCTCTTCCTGAGTTAAAGCCGAATACCTGTTCTGTAGCTTGATGCAGAATTCCTCTAGTTTTCCTCTTACCGCTAACTCATTGATTGGCTTCTTGTGTACCAGTTTCTTCCGTTGCTTCCTCAAGTCTAGGCTAATTCGAGTTCTTACCATCCTATGGTCACTGCAGCGTACCTTGCCGAGCACGTCTACATCTTGTATGATGCCAGGGTTCGCGCAGAGTATGAAGTCGATTTCATTTCTAGTCTCACCATTCGGGCTCCTCCACGTCCACTTTCGGCTAACCCGCTTGCAGAAAAAGGTATTCACTATCCGAATATTCTGTTCTGCAAACTCTACTAATAACTCTCCTCTGCTATTCCTAGAGCCTATACCATATTCCCCCACTGACTTGTCTCCAGCCTGCTTCTTGCCTACCCTGGCATTGAAGTCGCCCATCAGTATGGTGTATTTTGTTTTGACTTTACCCATCGCCAATTCCACGTCTTCATAGAAGCTTTCGACTTCCTGGTCATCATGACTGCATGTAGGGGCAGAGACTTGTACCACCTTCAATTTGTACCTCTTATTAAGTTTCACAACAAGACCTGCTACCCTCTCGTTAATGCTATAGAATTCCTGTATGTTACCAGCTATTTCCTTATTAATCAGGAATCCGACTCCTAGTTCTCGTCTCTCAGCTAAGCCCCGGTAGCACAGTACGTGCCCGCTTTTTAGCACTGTATATGCTTCTTTTGTCTTCCTAACCTCACTGAGCCCTATTATATCCCATTTACTACCCTCTAATTCCTCCAATAACGCTGCTAGACTCGCCTCACTAGATAACGCATATACCACGCTCTAAAGGATCCGTGGTCTAACGTTTGCTTTGAATTATAAATGCATATTTCCCTACGGGCGTCCACAATAGCCACCAATTGGAAATAGTGTGCTCGGTATCTGCAAAAAAAAAATAATTATTGCTGATGGCTCCAACTCGCATCAAGCGTCACGGGTAAGAGATTGTGGTACGCGTGTAAGTAACTGTACTACAGATAAAAATCTCTAGTGCTTAAATATGAGACGACATGTATACTGCATTCGGCCACGAGGTAACTTTCCACTGTTGCTGCAAAAATAAAGTAATCCCTGCGGCAGGCTTCAACTCGCTTCAAGGGTCATAGGGATTCAGAAGAGATTTTGGTTCGCATCTAAGTAACTGGACCACAGATAAAAATCTCTACTGCTTAAATATGAGACGACATGTATACCGCATTCGGCCGCGTCGTCACCTTCCACCGTTGCTGCAAAAACAAAGTAATCCTTGCTGGAGGCTTCAATTTGCATGCCAGTCCCACCAATGACTGCTTTTCAAGATTACAAGCACCTGGTATTTCCCTCGCCTAGTGAATCCTGTAGCAGAGAGGTGCTTTAGGTCTCCCTTACAAAATTAGGTTGCCAGATTTGCTCGCTTAACTTTCGCTTACGCATTTCGGCCTTGGTGCCCTGCCCTCTCTGCTCGTTCTGTAATCGGGAAGAGAGAATTTCTACCTTTCTTCTATCTTTTCGCATCTCTACCGCGGCAAGAAAACTGATATTAGCACTACCTCTTCGAAGACTTGGTCTGGACTTAACAGAAAAACTTATTCTTTCGTGTGGTGCTTCACTACGGCATTCAGTAAGAGGGACTTTTGCTATGCTACCCTAAAATGTTTTTATGGAACCCAAGAGAATGCCCTGTTAAAATACTATTTTTTTCGTGTGTACTTTCAAATTAATGTTCATTCGATCTGATTTGACTGATTTTATTTTAACATATGACTTTACGTTCTACGGTGGTAAGTACATAGAAACTACTAAATTTATTCTTCATTAAAATTTAAATAATCCATCCATTTGTTGCCAATCCCGCATAGTGGGTAGGAACAACATGCTTGATAAGAAGGAACAACGGACTAGTTCTAGTCCAGACCTCAGCTTGTACTGCTTCTTGAGAGAATAGCAGCTCCCACCGTTCCGACAAGTATGGAAGGTACAAGGCGATCCATTGTACGCGGCAAAATCCGCCAGCACCAAATTACTATCAAGGCGATATACTAGGATGGTGTCGAAGGTTGGCTTGTGCACTATAAACGCGTTGCTACTATCAATGAGTGGGACGATTTAGCCAAACTGAGGCTCGTCTATTTCAGTCTACAATAGGGTTTGGGTACGGGCTAGTTGGCATTCCATTGCAAACATCACTTACAGCGCGCACACAGACAGGAACCAAAAGAACGACGAAGACAAGCGCTGACTTCGAGGCTGCTACCTTGCGTGAAAAACGCTCGAGCTTTCCTTCACTCAACGCGCGCTTCGAGTGGACGGCCGTTTGCGAAATGAAAAACCGCTCTGAAGGAGTATTTCGAGTGGAGGATCGAGTCGAGGTGCGTTTGTAAAAAAGGTGTTAGGCTTTTAAACTTTTTGTTTTAGTGGGCTCACCCTAAATGGGAAATTGAAGCAAGCTTTGTGTAGGTTGCATTTTGTGGAGGCGAAATGCGAAAACACCCGAGTAGTTAGATTTAGGTGCACTTTAAAGAACCGTAAGGGGTCGAAATTTCCGGAGTTCCCCACTGTGGTGTCCCTCATAATCAAGTCTTGGTTTTGGTACGTAAAACCCCATAATTTAACTTTGAACAAGCTCTGCGTACAAATCACGTCAACTTTCGGATTTGGAAAATTCGATCACCCACGCAACTGTAGCGCGACGAATCTCGGCTATCAGTGCGCGCGAAAACTAAATTAGGAGGCTGCATGCATGCAGTGCGAAGCCGCGCCCCTCGAGGCGACGTTCTGCTTACGCACCCAGCAGCGGGCGGCTAGCGCGCTGCGATAGCGAGGGGCATGGAGCCACAGCATGCTGGCTGGCTGAGTGACGTAAGCAGCAGGTCGCGTCGACGGGCGCCGCTTTGCGCTCACTGCAGCCTCCTAATTTAGTTTCCGCGCGCACTGATAAGTGTTAAGCGATTGGTTTTTCTTTTATTGCGATAGCAATTGTATGAACACTCCTGACGCATTTCTGCCATTTCTGTCGCTATGAGGTCTCTCGCGGCTGTGTTTTCGGGGCGGCCGTGCGGTCGCCGTAACTTGAAAGAGATGTGCGACGTGGCCAAAGTGCGCGCCCGCACGGGTTTCATCTTCAAAGCGACCTGCGATGTTTGCGCGTAATGCCGGTAGCTTCATATGCGCTGGGCTTTCGAGGTTTCGTTCGCGTGGAAGCGAGAGATGCACGAAGGCCAATTCGGTCGCCGCTGCTGCCGCGATTCCTCACTCCCGCATTTTGACAGCAAGTTTCCGTGATCATCGAGCGAGATGCGTTCATGTTTACCTGTGGGTGCGCGATACATGCTTGTTAATTTAGTTAAAACACGTTGGCGGGCTAGTCGGTTTGAATCCATGATAGAATGTGTAAGCGCGACTGAACGAGGACGTAGAAAGAAACCGACACACAGATACAGTGCTGTCGCTGTGTGTGTGTTTCTTTGTACGTTCTTGTTCAGTCACGCTCACACATTATATCATTGTTAATATAGTTAGTAAGCGGATGTTTAAAATTTTATGCGGCTGATAAAACTGCTATCCTCACTTCATAAAGCCATCTACTAATTTCCTATCGCAATCGGTGCTTCGCCTTTCAGGCGAAACTGTGAGTTTTTTTTATTAAACATCAATATCCTTCACCGAAGTAATAGGACCATAGGGAAATCAACGTAGCCGTGAGTTGAGTGGCTATTCCAATGACAGTTGTCACGGCTAGGGTGATCAGAAGAACATCGGTGGCCGAAAACGTTGAAGCGTAAGGAGTTGTCTAGCGGATGTCAAAGGCTCGCTCCGGGAGCGGCAATTCCGCCCGATACGTGAGGGGGGTGCAAATAGCTCGACGCCGAGACGTGCTCACGCAGCGTTCCAAGGCTTCGCTTCTCACGATGGCAGCGTCAAGTGGCGCTGTCGTCGAACGAGGGAGGAAACGCACTAACGATCATCGGGCTCCTTGGGCGACGCACGGGAACCTGCGCGCGAGGACCGGGTAGATACGAAAAGATGTTGACGGTTATGCGCATTTCCCTGGAGCGCTATTAGCACGGAGGCTCGAGTAGTTAGGGACCAGCCGACGTTGCATGGAGCGAAAAAAAAAAGAAACCTGTAGACACAATGTCAACGGATAAGAAAACCAGTGATGCGGATTGGATGGATAGTACGGCTTTCCAGTATTGTACTTGAGATGATAAACAAGCACTTTCGCGGGCGATGCAATGCGTCGAGCAGATAAGCGGTGGTGTGCTTAACAGAATGGGTGCCACAGAAGGACCCAGTTGGCTCAGTGGCTATGGCGCTCTGCTGCTGAGGACGAGGGCTCGATTTCAGGCCACAGAGGCGTTTCGATTGTAGCGAAATGCACCTAAATGTGAGAGGAAGAGCTTTTTCTGTTTTGGCAAGTTAAAGAGCCGTAGGACGGCGAATGTAATTCGGAGCCCTCCAGTACCACATCCCATGGTCCGGACTCAGGAGGGTGTGCTCTAAGCGTCAAAATTTTGTTTTCCACTAAGATTACCTGACGTAACTCTGGCGCTGCGATCACTCGGCTACCATGGCAGTGATGGTTAGTACATGGGTTTGGCTGATCTTCGTGCTTGCGGCACCAGACGTTCTATGTGACTTCGTTTAATTGCTATGCTTTATGTGCCTTTATCTGCCTTACTTTTGAAAAAATGTACTTTCTTTCTGAATGCAAAATAGAACGAGATTACGCATAAATGCATAATCACTAAATTTTGGTATTTAGAGCGCGATATTCTGTTAAAAATGATAAGTCTGCAAGACGGCAAGGATGTTTGAACACCTAAGGACAAACTTAAGGCAAACTCATGTACTGTATCTACTCTTGCTGGCTGAACAGCGATGCTTGCATCTGCCTTTGACACAAGAGCCAGAGATACCCCTACTTCTTTTTTTTTCTCCCTTCTTAAACAAATTTTTTGATCTAGTAAGAGAGATTGGTGCCTTCAGATAGCACTGGCTACTCCTCATAACCCGCGAGATATATATATCACAAAATTTGTGACAAAATGTGGCACAAAGTAGCGCAACAAGAAACAATGAGCGAGCATTAACACAAAGTTCTGTACATGAGTCCGCGAACTCATGGAAGATAAGCATGCATGCAGTAGCACATGCAAACGACACAAGTGCATCGAATTGTTCGAGAACACATACAGGAGCTCAAACTTTTGCAAACGAGTGCACAGACTCGTAAGTATAACCATAGATAACATACTACATACGCATTTGACAACATAACAAATTTCTACTTGCATCCCATATGCATATTTCCGATGAGATTAAAATTCATGATTGCTTCACGACGGTTGATATCTCTACTGAATAAAATGCCTTTTCATAGCATATGAAATACATGAAATGAAAAATTCACATCGACCCATGTGTAGCACGAAGCTACAAAGGAAACCAACACGGGTTTCTCAGAAACAAAGCTTCGTACAAACAATTTTTTCCCTTTGTAGCTTCGTGCTAAAAACGGGGGACGTCAACTTTTTTTTTCATGAACCTTCCTTCACCGTGTAGAATTCCGCAGAACTGATCTGCCGTATGAAAGACATCTAAAGAGAGTGATTGTCCTCCGTAGATTTCTCGATTACCTGATTGATGACGTGGATGTGATCCATTGTACAATATTTCTTCCTGAAGCCAGCCTGTTCTCTTTGTTGATTCAAGTCAAGTGTTGTCCTGATTCTATTGGAAATAATCTCGGTGAATATTTTATACAACACTGAAATAAAGCTCATGGGCCTATAATTCTTGAATTCTTGAACGACTTTCTTGAGCCGCCGCGGTTGTCTAGCGGCTATGTTGGGATTTAAGCACGAGTTTGCTGCATCGAATCCCGGCCATGGCGGCCGCATTTCAATGTTGACAAAATGCGAAAACACCTGCGTACTTAGATTTAGGTGCACGTTAAAGAAACCCAGGTAGCCAACATTAATCCGGAGACTCCACTACGGCGTGGCTCATAAACACATAGTGGTTCTGGCACGCAAAATACCATAATATAATTTTTTAAAATTCGTAGCGACTTTCTTTTTATAGGTAACCATAATGCTGACTAATATATATATATATATATATATATATATATATATATATATATAATATGTATTGAAAGACGGCGCCAATGTGGATACGGAGGCGCTGCAGGTGCTTTGGCGCCCATAGAAGCCCAGTGGCTGCAGGTAAGGTCAGGAGGCCCAGACGGGACAGCGGCAAGTGATATTGCAGTGACATCCGCGTATGGGGGCCTCGGGAACGCTGCTCGTGCAGCATACGTTGTCGGAGCCGTCTTGGCTGCCATATACTGCTTCACAGTATTGCGCAATTCGAACGTTGGGGTTGGGGCGGAAGCAACAGTGGATCCCCTTTGTTGTTGCTCTTGGAGTTCTTCACGAATAATAGGGGTGATAAGACCACATAGATCAGAGTGAGGTGATAGGTGAAGATCGTTGTCACGGTGAAGACCAAGAGACTGAAGCTTGCCGAAGCGTTGGCACATCGATGTAATTTCTGGAACTGAGGTAGGATTTTGAATAGCTAAGGCGTTGAATGCGATGGAAGCAGTGCCTTTAAGAATGTGGCGAATGCGCTCGGTTTCCATCATTCCAATGTTATATACTTCGTACATCTTCGGTGTACGAATTATATGACTCATGTGGAAGTTCGACACGCGCAGCGAGCTTTTGTTTGGTGACTTCTCAACGTCCAGACGAAGTCGCGAAGATTAGCCGCAATCTGGTGGTAAAAGCTGACCAATCGGTGATGTCAGTTTCGTGGTCAAAATACCACGTCTTCGGAACGCAGGTCAGATAGAACACGACCTTAGTCAATTTCTATGTGTCGGCCCACCCATTGGCCGAACTCACGCGATTGTAATTGTCGATCCAGTAGTCGACGTCGTCTCCGCGGAGACCCGCAAGGACTGGTGGATCGCGATGAGGGCTGGTGTCAGTGCAGCCGATGGCGTGGGTGTGGGCGCGTTAGGGCCTGCAGAACCCCGACAGGGCTAGCCTTGGGGTTTCGCTGCTCTCTTCAAAACTGACGGCCCTTCAGGACGCCGGATGCTCATTATCACTGCATTGGCTACCGGCACACGTGGGGATCCCGGGCACTGAAGAGGCGGACACTCTTGCAAAAGTGCCTACCACTCAAGCGTCCCCCTCAGCCCTGCTGTAACGGCCGCAGACTTCTAGAGACACAGGCTGCGCAGGCACATCATCGCCTACCACCTGGACAAACGGGTATCCATGGGCCGGCATCCACGGCCTATTCCACAACATGCCCTCCCACGAAGGGATGCCTCGTTGCTGCTCCGACTTCTAGTGGGCTACTACTGGACGGCAGCCCGCCGGCACCGCCTTGGGGAAGCCACATCGCCAGCCAGTGCCTCCTGTGGTGAACCAGAGACTCTGGAGCACCTCCTGCTGGCTTGCCCTGCTCACCTGCGGCACCACGGCCGACTTCTGCAGGAGTTCCACCATCTGGGGCTCCCATGGAAGATATCCTCTTCCCTTGTCGTAATCAGCTACCAGCTTTCCTAAGTGTCGTCGAGTACCTCGACTCGTCGGGGCTGTCGGCCAGACTGCAGGAAATTTCTACAAAGACGGATAGCGATAGCCCAACGGCCATCCCACCACCTCGGGCTTCTTGATCCACCACTACTTCGCTTCTGCTGGGCCACCTCCTATACGGTCTACCTCCAGCCTACTTCTCCGGTCGAACCCACTGGGCCCTACCGGCCGGGCTGCTCTGATGCTGCTAGGGCGACCCTCTACCTTTATCCCTCCTACCCTTTCTCTCTTTGAATCCCATCTCCCCCAACCTGCTGGCGCTGCGCCATGCTCCCGCATTAATTGTAGAAGATAGTGCTAGCCTTTCCAGCTTCCCGACAATAACCTCTTATCTGATTTTCAAGAATAAACAGTTGGCAGTCTGCGCTCGTGGTGTGTGGTGTGTTTCGTTCGCTTGTGCTCGTTTTTTCGCGCAAGTTAGTCCTCCCTTCAACAAAATAACGGCGCAGAGGCTTTTCGGACAGGCCACGCGTTCGTACGGGAGTCCACTCCTATACTCTGTCACCTGGTGCATACTCGACTTCGCCGCAAGTTGAATCAGTCCGCATCGATGCGCTGCCTTTGTTGAATGCGGTGTCGTGCCAGCTGACGTGCTTCTTCGTCCCTCTGTGTGAAGCCGCTGATCTCAGGATTCTGTTCTGCACTGTCGCTGACAGCCAGCATTGCATCTAAGGGTGTGGTCAAAAACAAGCTCGAATAGTGTTACTTGAGGGGTCTTTTGCAATGTGGTATCGTAAGCGAACGTGGCATGGGGTAGTATCTTGTTTCATGTACGGGGCTCTAAGTCTACGTAAATGGACAACATAACGGTTAACGACCTGTTCAATCGCTTGGTTAGGCCATTTATTCGAGGGGAATGGGCAGTTGTTGTCCTGTGGCTGGTATGAGTCAATTTCATAATGGATTACGTCAAATCAGCTGTGAACGTGGTCCCTTGATCAGTGATAATAATTGCAGGGGCACCGTGTCGTAGTACTACGTTGGTGACACAGAATTAGGCCCCTTCAATGGCCACTGCACTAATTAGGCTGTATCGACATATCGAGTTAGTCAATCCGTCGCAATCCATCATTTGCCTGATGACGATGTCGGCAATGGACCAAGCAAGTGCATTCCTACTTGTTCGAACGGGGCTGCTGGTGGTTCTATAGGGTGAAGGAGGCCTGTGAGTTTTAATGGAGGAGTTTTGCGTCTTTGGCAATCACGACATGTTCTCACATAATGCTGCACCGAACTCAATTGCTTTGTTCAGTAGTATTTGGCACGAATGTTTTACTCACTCCGAGGTGCCCGGCTGATCGCTCATAGTGACAGATTACAACGAAGGCGCCAAATAAACAACAGACGAAGGAAAGAGACACGAGATAACCACGTAGGTGCACTAACAACTGAGCGTTTTATTTTTTGACACAGGAATAAATAGCTGCTGTCAAGGATCGAAACAACAAGAAGAAACAAGGCCGTCATCTGCATCGCACAACGAAACCACGATACAGAACAACTAAGTGCCGCTCCCAAGATACGCCAGTTCCTTTGTCGATAGAGGAACCGAGGCTTCACTTATACAGTCATCACCTTCAACTGACAAGGGAGATATTGGAAGCGCTTGAGATCAAGAAGCATGGTTTGGTAACAAAGTAACTGGAGCGGCAATGCATTTCTCCGCAAAGTCCGGGAACTTATATCGCGAAACTGGTGTCATATTGAAAATTCTTTCCAAGTGTATCCGCCTTGTGAACTCCATGACTAGACTTTGTAAATTGCAATATGGGTAATGAATAATGATGTCGTTAGTTAAAACCTAATTAGTGAATTTTTAATGATTACTTGATTTTGCGTCTGAGCGTTTTGTGCAAGTTTGTCCGCCGCTTCGAGTAGACCAGCGTATGAACTAGAATTGTGATATAAGATTTTTGAAAGTGTTCGTTGAAACACCTTGTGCGTATATATATATATATATATATATATATATATATATATATATATATATATATATAGCTTGGAGCGATGCGCCATGGGGACTTAGCGGCTTTGTTGTTGCGCTGCTAAGGAAGAGGTCGCGGGATGGAATCTCGGCCGCGATGGCCGCATTTCGATGGGGCGCAATGCAAAAGCGCCCGTGGTCCGTTCACTGGGGGCACGTTAAGGATTGGTCAAAATAATACGGAGTTCTCCACTATGGCGTGCCTCATAATCAAATTGTGGTTTAGACACGCTATACGCCAGAATTCATCCATTCGTTTAAAGCTTCCGCTTGCATGGGTCTGTATATATCATGGCGGCGTTTTCAGCTTCCGAATAGTTTCTTTTCGAATCGTCTCTCCTAGGACACTCCGCAGCAGTTTTTTTGATAGTTGGCTTTTATATTCACCATTTTCGTGGCTTCACCGCAAACGAGACGCCTGGAAGCAGTGCTTTGGAGCTTTGCTGGGCAACCAACAGACAATCTCGCATCAAGAGCAGCCGCTAGGCTCCTCAAGTGAAATGCGATCGTAAAACGATCGATCGTAAAAGAGCGAATGAGGATGCCTTGCGCGAAGCGCGCTCTCCCCTGAACAGCGGATGCCTGCCCCGCAGGCAACTGACCAGTCGTCGTGGGCGTGAGTCAGAGTCCTCCCCTAAGGAACAAGAAGAAATTGAAATGAGTGAAGAAATTTTACAGAGGGGTGATCTGGGCGAGCTAGAGCAGTGGTTGGGGGCGTAGGCCTCTAGTCAAGCGTTTGCATAGACCTTTTGTCTGCGGCCTTCTAGATCCCTGTGGTGTTCAATAAAGTTGATACGTTTTGAGCTGAGTCATGATGGCGATAAGCGCACAACGCAAAACAAGGTACAAAAAGAAGAAAAGGTGATGAGGACCTACCTCGTTACTTTCTTTTTTTTTCGTCCCTTGTTTTACTAGTGCACTGATCGCCATCATAACTGAATAAACTTAATTTGAGAGACCAAGCTATTGATTTCGGGAAGTGGGATTCCACCATATACAGGTAATCTTGGCCCTGTGCTAATAACCTAACCCAGCTCACTAGCCGTTGCTAGTCCTCAGGACTTTGGCATGTCAGCTGTGCCTCCTACTGGTCTTCTGTTCGTGCTTGAATGGGCCTTGTTTGTCGGTTTTTGTTGCATTCCCAGACCATATGGTGAAGGGTCTTTGATGTATTGCTGAATTTGAGGTCTTTTGTATACGTTGCGGGATACATGGCGTGTAGTAGAGAGCCGTGGAAGTGACTCTCCATCTTAAGTTGGCGTAGAACGGTGGCTTCTTTTCTTTTAAGCTTGCAATCTGGTGCCGGCCTGTATTATCGTCTGTTCTTCTTTAAATGTTCTAGTTATCGAAAAAAAAATGCTCTTGTGTATTTCGCTACACCACTATTTTTCATAGATCGTTTCTACTGGCAATGAAGTTTAGCGTTGTATCCTGTTGTTGTTCTCTCTATCGCCGTCTCTGTGCGCTGTGAACCCTTTAAAATGATTCTTGATGTCGAATTCTTTTTCGCGTATTTCTTTCTAGGAAGTGTTGGTTCGCCAGCGTTTTTTTATTTTCGTGAAGCTACCAGTGCGACTAGGAAAGCTCAGCAACGCCATAGGCTGGCTTTCACGGTTCTCTGAAAAAAAGAAACTAGACCACTCACAACGTTTATATATCTAGAAACATGGGAAATATCAGTGGAGATATGTACACGAATTTTGAACTGTGTGGGCTAATTACAGGTCAAAGGAAATTGCTAAACCAGCGTCTTTGGCTTGTATAAAGGCATACGAAACGCTTACAAAATTTCCCTACCACGCCAAGAGAACAAACCAGGGCAGAAATTTATTACTTAGAGCAAAGTAGGGCCATCTTATCGGAGACGTGTGATGAAAGTTTGGAGAGGTGCAGATTTCATTATGTCTTTTGAAAAGAATTACTTAATTCTTGTTTACCCGGGGCGTGTAATTGGTTTCCCCGGTATTCTTGGTCAACCATGCGAGGCACTTTGTCTATATTTCGTTGAAGTAGGAAGCTAGAATTTTGTAGGTAACGTACCATATACGTTTGTGTTAAGGTTCATTACAGCCTTTATAAATAATTAGTCATTAAAGCGCTCCAGAGTGCAATACTGCGGTTATCCGCATTGTTTCCCAGATACCTAATAAATAACTGTATCAGGCCGAATTTAAATTTGGGGGCAAAAGCAAAAACGTTAAGTGTAATGTGCAGCGAAATTTTCGCATTTATCGCCCAATTGAAGTGCTTTAAATAATTCTGAACTCTTGTTTCTTTTTCTCGCTATACATATTCAGACTTTATAAGAGGTTCATAGTTGGTTCCCTCGATGTCCTCTATGAACTCAACAAGGTACTTTGTTTATATAGGGTGAAAAAAGAAACGGCACGTTATCAGGTTTGTTAAGACTGCGTTAAAGTGGTCTAATCGTGACCTTTGCAAAAATTTTCGTATTCAAGCACTCCGGAGCATTATGAGTGAGTTTTACAAGGGGCCCAAAATTTATCTTTCGGCTGTTATGATTTGGGGTTCAATCCCATCGCTCGTGATCCGTTGTCAAGATTGGATTCGGGCATGAATTAGAAGGTAGCTGTCCCATGCCGTCGTCCACCTTATCCACGCTGAGGACGTTGATGAAGGGAAGGACTGCTTCTCATCGAGAACGAGGAATATGGGTTTATTTACAGTATCTATATCAGTCTAACATGACTGTTTGAGAAAGTACATCCGTCTAACATGACTGCTTGAGAGGGAGTGTCCTGATGAGCCGCACAACAGCGGTTTTTAAACACTCGGTCCTCCCCGGATACCCAGGTGACGGAAACGGCCGTCCAAGCACCGTCGGCGAGTTGACCAGGCACCATAGGGCAGACGAAGCACCGTAGGGGAGACGCCCCTGCACCGTAGGGCCATTTATTCCCCGAGCTGCAGCGCGCCCGCCAGCTGCCCATTGTCTGGCGTCTTGGTCGGCGCGTGGGAAGGTGTGTCAGTAGACGTTCCCGCTGCTCAGTAACAATAGTTGGTCCGCTGAGCCCGTTTAGTTGCAATGGCGACTTCGTCAAACTCGGCTCCAGCGACGGAGAGTCGAGGACGCACGTATTGTTGTTCACACACAGTCGACTTAGTCACGCTGTCGCTAGAAGTGTGCGGCGACGCTCCAGGAAAGTTGCCGCCACAGTCGCAACTCGTTGGCAAAACTTGCACTGCCACTGGCCGTTCTTAACACGGCCTGGGCCACCGAGATCGAACTGAGTAAAAATCGGGGGGCGGGGGGGGGGGGGAGGAGAGAACTAACCTGGCAAATAAGACGACGGTCTTAAGTGCGTGTCGATAAAATACAACTTTTGGCTAAAAATTCTTAATCAAGTATTCGGAAGTGTCACACTGACGTTATAGCTATACCGGGTGTCCCAGCTAACTTGGACCAAAATTTAAAAAATAAAACCAAGAGCTCTAGAAAAATCATACGAACTGCATGAAATGAAAACACATATAGAGCTGCGCTGAAATTTCGCATTAGGGAATATCTTAATCGTCGGTGAATTCTTTCTCGGGAAGAACAACCACACAAATTTTAGCACAAGAAATATGCTTGAATCCGACGCTACTTAAGGTGCTCTACAACTTTATAATTGACATGTTAGAGATTCAAGCAATAATTAAAAATCTGACAATATAAGAACGATTAAGTAATATGTAGTAACGAAAAAAAATACTGGTTGGAAGTACACACGGCTACCTCTAGTACACAATTGGTACGTTTTTTATAGAACTGTTGCTTTTGATGTTCTTTTAAATATTGGTTCAAGTTAGCTGGGATAGGCGGTATACTGTAAATCAGCAGTATTTCAATTATACCTGAAATTATAGTTGCTTTACTGTAAGATCAGACTTGGGTGACCTTGTAGAATTGCAGTCAGATTTCCAGCTAAGCTGTTTCTTACGAGCATTTGCAATAAGAGTTTGAGTTACCTGCTCTTAAACGGAATGCTTTAGACATTGGCCACACATGGCTGGCCTGTTTGAAACCTTGGACGCATATAACACTTTCGAGCATTTGCAGTTTATTCAGGCACTAATTCACCCGACCACATTTTACTACGCGATAACATTGGCCATATTGTTCCCCTCATTCCTGCTAATTTGGACTCGGGCGCGTTCGTAGCTCTCCCAGAGCAAGAGGCTAAATTTCGCGTTGGTCGTAAAACACTCTCATAACGCTCTGCAGCGCTTGTACACGTAATTTATTGCAAAGGTCCCAATTAACCAGCCCACTCTGGAATTTGCTTACGCGTCACCTGACCTGCGTCACCTGACCTGACCCCCATTTTTACCATATATAAGGTTTTTCATATGGTGTACCCAGGTCACCGGTGAAGCGTACTGCCAACCTCGTCTAACGCGTAAAATGTCGAAAGAAGTGAGGGATCAGTAATGATTTGCAGAGCTCCTCATTAGGCAAGAAATGTTCTTTCTTCACATCGTGCCCACGTTTTAACGCGATAGCGTTAAGGAGCTCGTGTCGCAGAAAAGCCGGTGTCGGCGTCGGGTGTCGGCGTCGGCGTCAGCGTTTTTGCGGCGTTGACCGTGAGCGATAAATCACGGCAGGCACTCCATAAATAAAAAGCAACTTCCAAGATGGTCTAGGTGGGAATCGAACCAGGGTCTCCGGAGTGTGAGACGGAGACGCTACCACTCAGCCACGATTTCGATGCTTCCAAAAGGTACAAACGCGCCTCTAGTGAATGCGGTGTTGCCTTCGAAACGAGCCGTGGAAAGTTATACTGTGGTGTATATAGGTAATTATGAACATGTAACTTACAGAAGTCGCAATTACACGAGTAGCGAAGTGCGTTTCGCTGCATTTCTTCTGCGCTTTCCGCACACGGAGAGCCATCTTGCGGCAAACACAGAAGAGCCCCTCCTCTCCATGTACGGCGCTGCCCCGACAGATGGCGCGCCACGCGCGCATTGGAGCTGTCGCGGTTCGGACTCTCTCCCCTGACAACGCTTCGCCTCGCTCCCTCCGCAGAATCAAGCGTCCTTCCTTTCTTTAGATCACTATCTCTCTATCTCTCTGCCCGTGCCGATCACGGCGTTTGGCTGGCGTGCATCATTTCCCCCTCCGGGATACCGAGTTCTTTGGTTCGCTCCGCTTGCTCAGGCGCACGTTTCATTGCTGCGCCGAACGCCGCGTTGCTCGACCATATGGCTCGACGCTCACCGCGTCTGATGCGGGGCGCCTCGTAAGTGATGGCTGCCCTGTAGCCCATTGTCTTACACCCATTGGCGGGTCGACGGGAACGCTATCGCGTTCCACTCTTGAAGGCGAAGCTTAAGCGTCCTCCAATTTTTTGTTCGCACTGTGCAGCATAACATGAAGCCTTACAAACTCGACCAAGCTTCCGCGCGTCTCAGAAATGGTAGGCGGCCCTAAGCTTTGACCTCGTGGTTGTCTCTTGGTAGCACTCGCACCAAGGTGTTGGTGTTCTTTAGGTTAAGCGAGCGAACATCATTCCCCTGGTATGATATGCGGGCCAGGAGCGAGGGAGGGCGAGGAGGAAGCCCCACCTGGGGAGGCGTAGCCGCCTAGCGAGCAGCCCACGAAGCGCACCTTGCGCGACCTCTCCGGTGGTGACGTCAGAGCATGTGACGAGCGCATGCACGCATCTGTTGCGAGCAAGTGAGCTAGCGAGCAGGTGAGCGCAGGGAGATGAGAAACGAGAGAGGAGGGAGTGACCTCACGTTCTCTCTGCTAGGCAAATGTTGTCTCTGCCAGGCAACTGCTTTCCAATAATTATGTGGTTAAGTATTATTACACCTTCTTGTGTGTCAAATATTTAGTGATGTCATTACTTCCGCTTTCTACTTCTGCCTTTCCAGGAATTTCACCAAAGTCGTGCTTACGTGGCTGGTCCCTAAGGGCTACCACGATTTTGTGATTTGGTGTGCGGTAATCAGTGGTTTCTAATTAATTCTAATTACTCCAGATACTTCAGTGACTGAACTTTCTGTGACTAAACTTATGCTGTAATATGATATTTATAATGAAACATCAATTTTGTACTGCACTCTTTCTTTTCGTTTCTGATTAAATTTCGTACCGAGTCGTCTCAGGAGGCCAATCGTAAGTGCTACGCAGTAAAACAGAGTGTCACTTGATGCTCGTGCTACTAATAATACTGCAGCGTGTGGAGGTTGTGGCCGCTAATCGCGCTAGATGGCGTTCGTAAGCAAGCTACAGAGAACGCGAGGTGAGGTCCGTCCGGAATAGAAAGTCATGATTCGCGGACAGGAAGAACAACTGTAACTCTTGGTTGTGTATGCGGTGTGCATTTCCCCCGAAAATATGTAGCCATGCTCGGGAAGCTTTAGCTCAGGACAAACTAAATTTTTCACTATGAATTACAACAAGCTGTATATCAACAAAAATGTTATATTTACTCCCCTGATAACGACAGTGTCTGTGAACTTCAATTGGCCAATGTTCCCTGCACTGCTGAATTATCCTCCACTGCTGCCAACCACCATTCTGACGCGTCTTTTTCTTGACAGAAATTAGGAACCGGCCACGCAACCAACCTTGTCGCGATTTCTCCTTTTTATTGTCGAATGTGCGAAGTGCAGTTATTAAACGTGAAGCTCTACCATCGATTTATGATTCGTGTGCCACTGACGTGGTTGTATTGACGGAGACTTGGTTGATCGATAAAGTTCTTAGCTAAGAGCTGTTCCACTATGAAAAAAATGGCGTTGTTAACCGTCATGACTGCGATCTAAAATCAGGCGGTGCTGTTTTATTTGCCGTCACCGACAATGTGGTGTCTTATAGGATTCCACATGCGTCGTCTTTTGAATTGGTTTGCGTTCGTATTGTTATAAACCACCAAAACACATTGCTTTATGCGTTTTATCGGCCGCCAAGTGCACCATCTACTTTTTGCGAGGAACTGCATGACACTTTGAATTTTCTTGTCTCAGAATTTTCACACTCGCCGTTATTCCTTTTAGGCGAAGTTAATTTCCCCAAAATAAGGTGGACTTCGGTATCGCCCTTGGTTGTCGGTACGTCCACAGAAAGTCAATGTTTCCTTATCATGTGCCCACATTTTAATCTTACGCAACCTGTTTCTAGGCCTACTAGAGCTGACACTATTTCAACTAACACTCTAGACTTCATCCTTGTCACTGAACCAAACTTAGAACATTCTTTAACTTGTTTTCACGGACTAAGCGATCATTGTTCTTCACATTTTTTTGTAACAGGCCCCGTTGATGTGAGGAGAACAATGCAAAACTTATTCGAGACTATGCGAGTGGTGATTACACTGCAATTAATAATGAGTTTACAGTAATAATTGACGACTGTATACCAGAATATTTCAGCCTTACCGTGGAAGAAAATTGGAAATTGTTTAAAAACAAAGCCACGTCACTTGTCGCCAAATATGTGCCACTGCGCAGACTTTCCGAAAAAAAAAACGCTATTCTTGATTTTCCACGACATTAAAAAGACTGTCAAACACACAAAAAAACGCCTTTTCCATCTTGCAAAACGCAGTCGAACATCTACTCGTTGGAATGATTATTCTAATGCGCTGCATGCTAATCGTACCGCATTAAAAGAAGCGAAGGACGTTTTTTTTTAATACCCATCTACCCTCACTTCTTTCTACAAATCCGTCAAAATTTTGGAGCACTGTTCAAATAAAAAAGAAAAATAACATATCTCTTACAGATACGGATGGTAACACCATGAGCAATGCAGAATGTTGCAATGTCCTAAATGATACTTTCGCGAAAACATTTTCTATTTGCTGTGTCGATACAGTGCCACACATGCGCAAAGATTTTTTCCCATTGATTTGCTTGTTGTCGATTTTGCGGGGATGTTGAAGTTAATTCAAGATTTAAAGCTATCATCTTCCTGTACTGCCGACGAAATTAATTCAAAATTTTTGAGGAATACTGCCGTCTACTCTTCTATATTTTGTATGTAGCTTTTCACCCAATCTATTGAGTGCTCAACTTTGCCCGCAGACTGGAAGGTGGGGAAAGTGGTCCCTCTGTTGAAATAAGGTAACCCGCATTCTCCTCTCAATTACAGACCCATTTCACTTACCAGCCTGCCTTGCAAAATCCTTGAACACGTAATATTTTCCAATCTTGTCTCATTTCTTGAATCCAACTCTTTATTCACTTCATCTCAGCATCGTTTCGCAAGAACTACTCCTGCGAAAGACAACTATATTGTTTATGCATAACATTTCTTCCTCTTTAGACAAAGGCCAAGTCATTGACTGTGTCTTTCTAGATTTTGCGAAAGCGTTTGACAAGGTATCTCATCACTTACTGCTTCTTAAACTTAGTACTCTTAATATTGACCCTAATATTCTGAAATGAATAGAATGCGTTCTAAACAACCGTACCCAGTTTGTAACAGCTAATGATTTTGCATCCCCGCTCTGTGCCGTGATGTCAGGTGTTCCTAAAGGCTCCGTCTTGGGACCGCACGTTATTACTAATTTCGCGCGCGCGCTGTTAAGAACGAGGTCACCGGATCTAATCCCGGCCACTACGGCCGCATTTAGATGGGGGTGAAATACGAAAGCACCCGTGTACTTAGATTTAGATGCACGTTCAAGATCTCCAGGTGATCCAAATTATTCCTCAGTCCCCCTATGCGGCGTTCCTCATAATCAGATCCTGGTTCTGGTAGGCAAAATCTCAGAATTTCGTTATAATATATATATATATATATATATATATATATATATATATATAACCCTGTCTGCCGAAACAAACCATGCGCTTTCAAATGTCAATACACTAAAATTTTCTTTAATACGCAACAAACCTAATCACAATGCATGGTGAAGTGGTTGCTGAGCAATCCGCTTTCCATGTTCCCGCGCTTCATATAGAAGCTCCCGAGCTGAAGCTTCATCTTCGTAACAATGAGCCTGACGCAATGGGCGTCGCGTACCAGGTTCTTCTATAGCGGCCACTCTTCGTGCGAGGATTTATTTCCAACGGCACAAGGTTGTTTTCATTGAGCTCCACGGTGACAGCATCTGAATATAATGAAATTGAATAGAAGCCCGTAGCGTCGAAGCAATTTCATGCAACCTTCCACGACAGACAGTGGACAACATGTTTAGAATTAGGAGCAGCAAAACAATTGATCTTTTGAGTTAGGTAATTTGGTTCCTTTTGAATTGAAAACAATTCACAAGCATTTGTAGGCAGCTTTCAATTCTAGCGTCCAGTTTTGCCGACTCGTCAACATTACACCACCATCGCTCCTCCAGGTGCGTGAAATTATGTGCCGCGTCCCAGCTAACGCTCACCGAGCTGAACGACGAAAAAAAAAAAGAAGAAAATTTAAAGGACGCAGTGCATGGTGCAATTATAAGACCTACAGCGTTCCGTCGTCGGACGTCTGACAACCGAACACCGTAGGTCTTAAATTGTATCTGGCACCGTGCTTACTAACTTTTTTTTTTCGTTGAACAGCTCGGCTAATGTTGGGACAGCCTATATATTTAGCGCACGCTTGGTACTACTGCTGACGGGTCAATACGGGATTGTCATAAAATGAATGGCACTCAGCCGTGCGCATTCTCTCACACGGCACGTGTAGACCTCACTGCCTCCGTTCCGACCAAGAGTCCTCCTCGCCACGCAGAGGCGAATAGCAGAATAAAAATGAGGCATCAAGCTAAGCGCTTATCGACGCTACAGGGCCCCGCCGTCAATCAACCGGGGGCCGAAGCCAAATCCCCCCCAGGGGAAAACCCGGGGAACCATGGCGGTTGCATGGCTTTCTTTTGTGGACTTCATCTCCCCATTATCCTTGGCGGCTCTCGGGGGTGCAGCGCTCTAGAAACCATCAAGTGGTGCTCATGAGTGAAATATGATAAGTAAGGCTCTGTTTTGACCATGCGTATTGGTACACTTATCGTCGTTCAAAGCGCCCACAAAGGTCCGTTCGGGTCACTGCACGTACGCTGAAGCGCTGCCGCTATACTCCTACAAAGGACGCCTCCGACGTGTGGAAACAAAGTGCATCTCTCTAATGCTTGCACTGTTAAGTGAATCCCATTAGCTATAGATTTTCCAATGTCGCATATTTTTATTCCAGTAACCACACCACTAACCTCACTGGTCTAACGTAGAGCTATCGGCCAGGTGTGTTGGCTCGATCAACACAGCTGCCCGGCACATTTAACCACATGTTATGCCGAATGTACACGACGACCCGGACTCGCAATTCTTTTTTTGCGCTAGAATTTTTCGTAAGAGCGAGCCAAATCCAGTCACTCCGTATACACTGGACATGATACTATCGAAGGCGAACGCGGCTATATTACAAAAATTAGTTAAGAACGAGAAGATTGGTGAATTTGGTCCCGCGTCTAGCGGTTAAGTGAGAAAGTGAGCAGGGTATCTTTAGCGCAAAGCCTTTCCAAAAATTCTGAATTGAAGCAGTGTTTTGCTTCCACATTATCATAGCACAGCGGCACATAGAATGACGGACTCGTCTGTCGTCTCTTTCTGTTTATCCCTTTCGGTGGGTCGACGTCAGCGTCCGTTTTCATCGCGCAGGCTATCAATGTGCGTCGTCGCTTGTGGTATCGTTCGACGCGCCGCGGTGGCCATGCGGCCACGGCGTGGAGCCGCTGCGCTCGACGTCTCCGGCCGCATGCCGAGCGGCGCATCTTGCACTGGCTGCTGCTGCACGACACTCGGCTGGTCGAAATGAATCCAGCGGGCCTGATAATCAGATTGTGGTTTCGGCACGCAAAACTCCCAAATTTGTTTAATGTATAATTTTTGTGTATCGTTCGCATGTTCATACAAAACCCACAATATAGACGCATAAATACTTCTTCCAGTGATTCTAAACATTGAAAAAAAAAAATCCTGGAAACTTGGAGTTTAGGAAATATATTCATGCACTGAATATCGCCAGGTAACTTTGTTGTGCTGTAGGTTCGTATCTGTATAAAACAATAGTTAGCCCGAAATGAAAAAGAAGGCACAAAGCACGTACACAAGACAAACGCGAGCGTTTTGTCTTCTCCACGTCTTTCTAACATTTACTTTGCTTTCATTTCGGGCTCAATATTCTGTTCTACCAGCTACTTCGGCGAGTTTCAGACACCCTGCATTTTTGTCTTATATAAAGTGGGTTAAGATTTAGGCGGCTTTTTCAACTCGCAGTCGTCATTATACAACTGGCAAATATCTTTCCAGAGATCTTAAATTAGCGCTACTCCACTTCAGAAGAATTAACATAGTCTTCGGAACTTAATATCCATATCCTGTCCCGCGGGACCATAATACAGTTTTCCAGTCCAGTCCAGTAGCCTCACCACCACTGTCTTCTGGCTCGCTCTTTTACTCATATAGAGAACCTAGATATCTGTCCTGAAAATTAAATACCTTTTAACGCTATTTATTACTCTGCCTCTACTATAATGTCCTTTGTCGCGTTCGATCTCTACCACAGGCTACCTTCTCCCTGTGTCCTCACGTTACGTCCATCATCTGCTCGTCGCTCGTTGGGCGATTCTCAGATTACTTTTAGTCATGTTCATTTCTCCAACTTTCGCCCATATAAGTTGGTACTCGCAGCGTACAGAAATCATATACATGGAGTTTCATGTAACTTGAAGCAAGGTTTTTAAAGAAAGCGCACTTTTTTTAATACCCATCTACCCTCACTTCTTTCTACAAATCCGTCGAAATATTGGAGCTCTGTTCAAATAAAAAAGAAAAATACCACATCTCTTACAGATACGGATGGTAACACCATGAGCAATGCAGAATGTTGCAATGTCCTAAAGGATACTTTCGCGAAATCATTTTCTGTTTGCTGTGTTGATACAGTGCCACACATGCGCAAAGATTCTTTCCCATTTATCCGCTTGTTGTCGATTTTGCGGGGATGTTGAAGATAATTCAAGATTTAAAGGTGTCGTCTCGCTGTGGTGCCGACGAAATTAACTCGAAATTTTTGAGGAATACTGCTGACTACTCCTCTCTATTTTGTATGTAGCTTTTCACCCAATCTATTGAGTGCTCAGCTAACCGCAACAGAATGAAACCAACGACATGTGGTTTGACGCCATGTGGGGCTCCTTAGGGTATTTTTTTATATTGAGCTCAATTAGATAGTAAAACAGTTCAAAAAAATTGGAGGACGCTTAAGCTTCACCTTCAAGAGTGGGACACGACAGCGTTCCCGTCGACCCGCGAAGGGGTGTAAGACAATGGGCCACAGGGCAGCCATCACTTACGAGGCGCCCCGCATCGGACGCGGTGAGCGTCGAGCCATATGGTCGAGCAACACGGCGTTCGGCGCAGCAACGAAACGTGCGCCTGAGCAAGCGGAACGAACCAAAGAACTCGGTATCTCGGAGGGGGAAATGATGCACGCCAGCCAAACGTCGCGATCGGCACGGGTAGAGAGATAGACAGATAGTGATCTAAAGAAAGGAAGGACGCTTGATTCTGCAGAGGGAGCAAGGCGAAGCGTTGTCAGGTGAGAGGGAGTCGGGGCCGCGACCCGCCTCACACAGCTCCAAGCGCGCGTGGCGCGCCATCTGTCGGGGCAGCGCCGTACATGCAGAGGAGGGGGTCTTCTGTGTTGCCGCAAGATGGCTCTGCGTGTGCGGAAAGCGCAGAAGAAATGCAGCGGAAACGTACTTCGCTACTCGTGTAATCGCGACTTCTGTAAGTTACATGTTCATAATTACCGATATACACCGCAGTATAACTTTCCACGGCTCGTTTCGAAGGCAACACCGCATTCACTAGAGGCGCGTTTGTACCGCTTGGAAGCATCGAACTCGTGGCTGAGTGGTAGCGTCTCCGTCTCACACTCCGGAGACCCTGGTTCGATTCCCACCCAGCCAATCTTTGAAGTTGCTTTTTATTTATGAAGTGCCTGCCGTGATTTATCGCTCACGGCCAACGCCGCGGACACCGACGCCGACGACACCGGCTTTTCTGCGACACGAGCTCCTTAACGCTATCGCGTTAAAATGGCTGTGGCTTAGCTAAGGTTAAGCCCAGGATGCGAAGCATACTAGCCTTTATTTTACTTGTTGAACCACTGTTTAGCCTGGTGAACTGATGTTGCTTGGCAATATTTGGTTCAGCTAGACGAAGAAACAACTCATGCAGGCGAGCGCACGAGCTGAGACCCGGCTATGTAGCTACGCGGCCGCAAGCGAGCGCACGAGTTGAGCCTCCGCTTTTGCAGCTGTTACGACGTCATATGGTAGCTACGCGGCTGCGCGCGGCGCAGCAAGGAAGAGCGTGGTTGTGCGGCTAGTATGCTTCGCATGAAAGTTAAAACAGTAACAGGAGATCGGCCAACGTGATAGGCCGCGTTTCCACCAGAAAGCTTGCCTTCGTGCGGGGCGTTCGCCACCAGCGTTTCCAGGTAAACGTTAGGGGTGCATGCGCTGCAGTTGCCGGGAAGTGTAAAAAGCAGTCGGGGATCTTTGAATGCCTTCGCGTTCCATTCTTAAAGGCAAAGCTTGAGCGTCCTTCACCTTTTAATTATTCCTTTCATTTTAGCGCTGATGGGGTGACGTAACGGCGATCGCATTTTAACGCGACAGCGTTAAGGAGCTCGTGTCGCAGAAAAGACGGTGTCGTCGGCGTCAGTGTCGGCGTCAGCAGCGTTGGCCGTGAGCGATAAATCGCAGAAGGCGCTTCATAAATAAAAAAACATCTTGCGAGATGGACCGGTGGGAATCGAACCAGGGTCTCCGGAGTGTGAGACGGAGACGCTATCACTCAGCCATGACTTTTTTTCCTTTATTTCCTGGTTACAGAAATGCCATGCGAATACAATGTTAAAAAGAGAATCAGCTTAGCTTATGCTGACTCTGAAATTAAAATCGCTTGAATTTAGCCAACTCATCGAACAGCGGCAACCAATCGGGCGGTTCTTTCTGGGCTTTGTACAATTCACGCATGTAGACGACACTTTCAATAAAGTTTTCTCGCACAGAATGGGCATTCACATCAGCATGACATACCGACATCGTTCCGTCGAAACGGGACAAAATCGCCTCTATTGAATGCGGTGTTGCCTTAGAAACGTACCGTGGAAAGTTATACTGCGGTGTATATCGGTAATTATGACCATGTAACTTACAGAAGTCGCAGTTTCACGAGTAGCGAAGTACGTTTCCGCTAAACTTCTGCGCTCTGCGCACACGCAGAGCCATCTTGCGGCAAACACAAAAGACCCCCTCCTCGCAATGTACGGCGCTGCCCCGACACGTGGCGCGCAACTCGCCCCATGACCGCGTCCGCCTTCATGGCGCGTCGGGGCCCGGCTATCTCTGCCGATCGCGACGTTTGGCTGGCGTAGCGCTTTTAAGTAGGCGGTGCGAATGGGGTGCGATAACGCTATCGCGTTCCACTCTTGAAGGCGAAGCTTAAGCGTCCTCCAATTTTTGTACGCTCAGAATGTATCGCGCTGTACTCTTCTGTGCACAGGTAAATGCAGTTATCCCACCGAGAAGGAGGAATCCACTGCTGAGAAGAAGGTGTCACCGTGGTGGTACATCGGCTGTGGAAGTTATCCGCGTATCTCCGATTTCTTTCAAAGTTGTGGAAGTTATTACTGAGCTTAAAATTGCCAACATACCCGCCAGTGGCATGAAAAAGAGCTCCAAAGAGCTCCAAAGTGCAGCTAGACATATTCACGACATTTCGAGTTGCTGTATCTTAGAGGCATGTGTCAAAGACGTTGAAAATACAGGAGCAATGACTCACGCAGTGTGTTGGTGGCCGTCACTAAAGGAAACACTTTCTTCTACAAATTTCGCACAAATCTTTCCCACGCTAAAACAGAGCAAAATCAGCTGAGCAACGATCGCCGTTGTGCACGAACAATATTTCCAGCCAATATTGGCTGTTTGTGATTATGATGCGCAAGTGAGTGAAGCTTCGACTTGCGATCTCATGCGCGAAACAGTGTTTTGTTGTTCTGACAGCTCCGGCGAAAGTGATTTTGATGGGCTTTAGGGTTGGCTACTGCATGCAGTCTCACAAAGGGCCAAGACATTTACTGGCTTGCAATATTTGCTTCTCTACTGTATACTGGTTCATCGTGCGAACTATGCAGTGGGTGTGGACCATCTACAAAATTTTATTTTAGACTCAAATCGGCCTATGCGCACTAGATGGTAATACATAACGGAAAATACGGAATGCGCAAAATACGGCACTTTGGCACCTCCAATGGAGTTCCACGATAGCGCTATTAAATAATGTTTCCACCGCTATTATAGGTAAAGAGTTCTGTTCACTGCCGGTCATAGTTGCGGATACTCCCGTTTGTCCAGATAACTTCTTGGTAGCTGCGCAAAGAACGGAACCAAACAAGACAAACACATCACAGTTTTCGAAAATACACGCAGTACAGTATTAGCAAGTACAGTTTCAAACGCGTCGCAGAATAACTTCTTGGCAGAGAAGTAAGACGATTAGAGAACGGACAATCAAAGCATGAAAAGCGCTATGAACAGTCTGCCGTATTCAATTCACGTTGTTGTTTCCGGATACGAGAAACTGCTGCATACCATATCGCGCACGTAGTTTCGATAAGCGAACAGCTTCTGGGAATAGATCTTGATTTACGGAATATCGGGCACGCATTGCCTCCTCTCCTTGGTGCACGAGTGAGAGGCGAATGCTGGCCACACCATGGTGTGGCCGACGACTACTGTCGGTGACTTGATTTTATGTGCTTCAGAACGCATAAAATATTTGTGATTCTTGTTTTATTTACAGACATTTTAAAAACTCGTGTATGTCAATTAGCACAAAATTATCCATAAACTGGATTACTGGAAGAAACAGACTTTACGTACTCGCTAATTTCAGCCAACAGCCAGGCAAACTCGTTATTTCAAAAAGTCCAGTCGACTAATTACCAAAATTATAGTAAATATGTTTTTACTTAAACATTTCGGCACACATTTCAATCTACGAATTATAGCCGGCGAATTCGCAAGGCATATTGAATGGAACGAGTTCTGGGGATGGCATTGGTGTCGAGATGTGCGCCGTCAAACTTTCACTATTGTCCCATTTACTTGCGTTGAGAAAACGCCGTTTTATGCACTGCAGCGCGAAAGCTAGTGGAACGCCACTGCATATCGTCGTACGTGTTGGAAGTGAATAATTCGAAACTGGTGTCATCCTGAGAACTATTTCCAAGTGCATATGCCTTGCAAAGACACCGGCTGCAATTTGCAAACAGCAATACGTGCTATTATTCGTAAATAAAAAGCAATGTTGTAAATTGGTCATTTACGCATATTTATTTTTTGTACAGGTGACGTCTATATTTTCGAGTAATCAGACGAGAACCTGCGTATTACTCTAAGGAATAGACATTACTTGCACAAAAGTGTGTGGGTGCAGCCTACGATTAAGCAACGTGGCGGCCCCAACAGAAGAACGAGGATCGGCTGACGCGCGCGGACCTTGACAGGCAGCAGCGATGCCTGGAGGACCATCGTGTAGAGCTGGCAGCGCAGGTCCACATCTTCCTAGACCAAGAGGCCGAATCAAATTATTGAATGATGTTCAATTTTCTCTCTCGCTCCTCGAGTAATCTAGATCAATATTAGAATTGTGCTATTTGGCACAGGTGGTTTAAAAAAAATTCTATCGTCTAAAGAACTCGGTAAAGCTTTGCCAGAAAATGTATGCTTCCACTTCTTAAAGCTACAAGTCCAACTAGAAAATTTTGAACTGCCGTAGGCTCGTGTGGTTGCGTATGCAGACTCCTGTTGTTTTGACATCTTCGCTGCCACCTGGACACGTTGCAACTTGACATTTTTGCACAACCTTGGATCATTGAACCGAAGACCAAACTGGGTACTGCACAACCAGCCACTCCTAGGGGCCCCATGCCTAGAGGAGTGTCTCTAGCATTCAAATGAAATGGACGCCTTGTGGCAAATACTTCGGCATAACTGAAAATAACAAAATTGTTGTCTCTCTAATCTGCACATGCTCTTTGGGCCAGAATCCGCATATGAGCGACGTTGCGTTGACAATAAACTGGTTGATAGTTTTCGCTACGTCTTAGTTCCTAGTGTGCCCCATTGTGATTATTACTTTTACCAAGTTGTACTGAGCGCTTTAAATAGTGATCAAAAGCCAACTAGCCCAATTTAATTTAGTAAATATGGCACCTTCAAAAGTCTCTCTATATCGACAACCAGTGGACGAATTCGCGACGCTTCTTGTGCTTAAGTACTTTTCCCAATTTCTCGGCCGCCTTAACTGATATGCCCAGCGTAAGAATGGGCTGTAATTTGCGCTCGAACACTTCTCGTCTAGGAGCTCTTCATGAATGCCGGCTCAGGTACCTCTTCGATTTATGACAGTCCACACAACAGTGCGCCGCACAGCTTTTTCCGCGACCGAGTCGAACAACGCAGCCTGTGCAGTCTTCGATCCACGACTCGATGCCGAGACGCGAGCTTGACACGCGTGCCACGGCGTTTCGTCGGTAAACATCGGGGCCTGTCGACAACGCTGTTCAGCTTTTCTCCGCGCTTCTCCCAATCGACTCATGCTGGTCGCTGGAGGTCGTCGCTGTCTTCTTGATACTACTCAACCTAGCTGACAGCCTCTGTCGCAATAACACGATATGGCCTGTTCGCCCTTTCTCTTTTTATTGATTGCGCATTGTACGCTTTTGGAGGCAGCCCCTTTACAAACATCGCTCAATGTGGAGGCCCGTTCGATATACGTCAATCGAAAGGGAACTTCGTTGTCAGTGTTTGAGTTACATCTTCTATTTTTCTCAATGCGCAGATGATCGGAGTTAGTTAATGTGAGCCTTACTTTTTTTAAAAAGAAGCTTCACGTTCGATAAAAATATTAACATCAGCATAGCTTAGGAAGGGAGCAGTTTATAGCGCAAAGATAGGTGTCACAGACTTGTTATGCAACCGTGTGTTTGTGCGCGACAACGTTATTAAATATGCTTCAGTTGATGGTCTTGGTCTAGGCTGCGCCGGCGGCAGCATAGAGACCCTGTCTTTCGGTAGCTTCCCGGGCTTGCTGGATGCCCCAAAGTTGGTCCTGAAGGGCTGAGCTAGTCAGTGCGGCTTTCCACCGCGCCTCTGGTTCATCCGGCCGACTGCAATTCTCCTCTGAACTATTTCACAATCCAAGAGTATATGCTCTACGATGGCTCCCATATCACATAATTTACACTTGGCATCAGGGTATAAATCCGGAAAGTTGCGGTGAAGAAGTACCGGGTTCGTGTAAGCTCTGGTTTGAAGGCGCATCCAGTCAACCACCTGAGACCTGTCCAATTTTGGGCTAGGAGGTGGATGTGTACACCTCGAGTTTCTATAGGATTGAGCAATATCACTGAATGAGAAGTGTCTATCCCTATCCTCCCGTTCCATCTCCTCCTAGGTCAGAGCGCCCCCACCCCCCTAATCGGGCGCGGCTAATGAGTCCTCGCGCAACACGATGGGCAGGCTCGTTAAAGTTGGAGGTGGCGGTGGATTCTCACTCTGTATGGGCTGGGAACCAATTGATTTCCTTGTCGTGAAATTACTCAAATGACATGAGTTTGGCTTTACTGTTTAGAATTCTTGCAGCCTCAACTGTAATCCGTCCTCTATCGTAATTTCGTATAGCCGCTTTAGGGTCCCTAATTATGTATCTATATTTGGGAGAAGCTATAGCCGGAGCGATGGCAACCTCCTCGGCAACCTCAAATATATTTGCCTCTAAATATTTGCTTGGGGTCTCGTTGTGCTTCAAATTAGTTCAATTTATTCCTCTCATCAAACTAACTTTATTTGGCTCCTTATATATATCTATATGTATGTATATATATATATATATATATATATATATATATATATATATATATATATATATATATATATATATATATAAACGAGAAGAAAGGGGGTTAACCGAGGGACCCGATAATTATTAGTCATATAATGAGAAGCCATGGTGTCAGTGTTTGTTGGCTTCTCATTATATGACTATATATATATACCTGCGCTTGTCAAGGTCACGTAAACTGTCGCGCTGAAGTTGGAATGATACTCCCCACTACAATTGCTCCCTCGGCAAAGGTGAGCCATCCTGGCGACCTAAGGTGATGACACGATGAGGGGGACGTGGTACAGCTTCAGGCGGCTTACGGGAACTGCGGCCGCGGTGGCTCTTGTCCGAAGATGGCGTCGCCGGTTCGACCACATTTTTCATAGGTGGTGGAAACTCGACGATCCTGTACGAATTTGACCTTGATATTTCCGAGAAAGCTTTGGGCCTGGAGATTGGAAAGGCAGCCAAAGCCAAACATGGGAATCCACGGCGAAGGACTGTGTGGGCTGATGGTTGTCGCGGCTATCTTTGTCGCGGCTAGCAATTGTCGCGGTGCACTGTGCCGTAATATGGAATGCCCTAAAATGAACGCGGCGACGTCACGATCAGCAACTGAAGGAAGTGCTGCAGTTTCGACGTATCTTGTTTAGATGGTTTACTGCCACAGTTTATCCAACGATTTCTGCTCGCAGTGCATGAAGGGGCCCATAAAGGTCGATGCAAACCCGGTCAAAAGACGTGCAGGACACGGCAAAGGTTGCAGAGGGCCTGTCGTATGAGGATATGTCTTGCGTCGCTCACAGGCTGCACACGACCGAACGTATTTGCGGACACAAGATACGCGCTGCGCTCGTAGTACCACTGGCGGAGCCGCTCGTAGGTTTTCAGAACGCCAGCGTGAGCTTGTTGTGGGTCGACATTAAAATACGTGCATATGTCGGAACGCAAATGGCGAGGGATGATTAGCAGCCATTTGCGAGCGTTTGGCTGATAGTTTCGGCGGCACGAAATGCGTGACTTGGCGACGAAGGGCTAGAAGGCACGTAGCCGTTGAAGAACTGGCGAGAACGTCAGTGAGAGACGCAATCCACGGATCTTTTCTCTGTTGAGACGGCATCTCAGTAACAGTAAGCGCAGCAACCGGGTAGTCCATGGATAGGGGTGGCGCTTCGTCGGATCGCATGGGTGATTGGGACAGTGCATCTGTGTCAGAATGTTGACGCCTGGAGCGATAGTTGACGCGAACGTCAAATTCTTAAGGTCGAAGAGCCCAACGTCCAAGACGCCCCGACGGGTCTTTCAGTGACGGAAGCCAGCACAGCGCGTGGTTGATCTCTCACAACGTCGAAGGAGCGACACAGCGGTGAATGAGGTACGAAAGGCAGGGAGGTTAGCTGGAAGATAGATATCCAGTTTTCTACCCTCCACTGGGGAAGGTGTAACGGGAGCCAAAAAGATAAAGAAAATGCACATACATAGAGAGAGAGGCAGATTACAGAAAAAAAAAGAAAACAGTCACACACACAGACGAAGAACTCGGGAGTGTCACAGTCGTTCAAGCAGGTCGCTTTACCGGAAGAAATTTAGCAATGCCTTCATCGCCTTCTGGTGTGAAGATCGCATCAACTGGCACTTTAAGAGGAAGCTTCAGATCGCGCCCAACTCCGACGCTGCCTATTCAAATACATGTAACACGGAAAAAGTTTTTCTGAGATAACCCCTGGACCGATTTTAATGAAATTTGTTGCATTTGAGAGAGAAAGTTAAATTCTAGTGACTGTTGGAAGCAAAATTTCTATCTAGAGCTTGAAACTTGTTAAAAAGATTTTCAAATATTCTAACGTTTGAAACAAACAGAAGCAGGACGTTTACAAATTCATAGCTCTGCATCAAGAACAGACATCAGGGTTCTGTAAACGGCACCCATTCGATCATTAAAAGCGGACAAATTCGGTATGTCATTTTACATGTTAGGTGAATTCGTTACGTTGGTTACAAGGGTTCTGCAAAAGCTGTATTTACACATTACTAATCTTTTTATATTCACGTGTAACATATCAATTTTGTCTGCTTCAAATGTACTATCAGATGCAATAACAGAATTGTGATATCGTTTTTCGTTGTTGAGTTACAGAGTTGTAAACATGACAGTTTCGTTTTCTGAACGTTTTCAATTTTGACAATTTTTAATAAAACATTTACGGCCTAACTAAAAAATTCGAAACGATCAGTCACTAGATTTCACGTTTTCTTTTAAATGCAACAAACTTCGTGAAATTTGGTGCAGCGGTTGCCGAGAAAAACTAATTCTCCTTTTACATGTATTTAGATAGGAGCACCCGAGCTAAAGCTTCCTCTTAAGATTGTCTGCTCAGAAAGCGGCCGGTCGTCGAGGCGTGCCAACTCCATCAGAAGCAACTGTCTATGGCAGCTGTAGCGGAGACAATGACAGAGGATATGTTCAGTTGTTTCCTCCTGGCCGCAACTATCACAGGCAGCACTGACAGCCATTCCGATGCGGTAAGCAAATGTATTCGTAAAAGACACTCCAAGCCACAGTCGGCAGAGAGCAGTTGTCTCAATTCGGGAAAATCAAGATGGAATGTGTAGTCGGAGGGATGCGTCCAGGCGGTTCAGTTCAGTATGCCGGTAACCTGGCGTGTTCCACATAGGTCGTGTGGCATCACGCGCGAGTATGCGAAGCTTTGTTGTATGGATCCTTTCGAGCATTTTCGTGGGCTCTCCTAGCAGCTTCATCGGCATGTTCATTGACCACGATGCCGCAGTGGCCTGGAAAAAAGGTTGTCATGTCCTTCTTCTATAACGTCGAAGGGATGACCATGCATGTAAGCGCAAAATTTGCTTAAATGTAGCCAAACACTTTCTTTCTGTGACAGAATAATTGTTCTGCCTTTGTGAGGGCACGAGTCGCATAGGCAACCACATATTACAGGAAGCCAAGCTTGCGTTGCGCAAAGACGGCTCCAAGACCAACGCCGCTGGCTTGGGTATGAACTTTGGTCGGAGCACTCGGGGTGTAGTGACGTAGAACGGGAGATGAGGTAAGCAGACGACGCGAATTGGTGAAGGCTTGGTCACATGCCTTCACTTGGTCACAGCTTGGTCATAGCTTGGTCACAGCAAAAGGCTTGCTCTTCCGAGAGCCGCATTCTTTCTTTTTTCGTGCTCTTTCGCGCACTGCTTCTTTTTTAACAACGGCGAATTTCTTTTTTACCTTTGTTTCATGATACGCAAAACTTAAAGCTATCCCGAGTACCTCATGATCGAGCACAAGATCCTTGCGTCCACAGATGCTGACACTGTTTTCACCACCATGGTTAGGTCGCCAAACCTCTCGAGCCATCCTACATGACGAAGCCTTCTACGATGCGGCGATAAACGAATGCAGCCGTAAGTGTCTCAAAGGCTGCTTGGTGGCGCTTGAGTAGCGGCGCCCGAACGCGCATCTATTCCATATTTCGCGTAGTTCGCGGGCTTTTGTTCTTTCTTGAAAAAAAAAAAACAGGCATACTTCAGCACGAAATAAATTCTTGATTCGGAGGTTATTTAAGGTGACCTACAACTTTGTAACCGATATGTTTGAGATTCAAGCAGTAATTAAACATGTCGCTAGTTATAAACCATTACTTGATTAATACGTCGTGATGAAAAAGATGCTGGCTGTAAGTAAAAACCACTGCCGCTACTATGCAGTGGGTACGATTTCTCTAAAGCTCGTGGTTTTTTTTAAATTATGGTCCAACTGTATATTGTATTGTAAACGAGAAGAAAGGAAACCGAGACCGAGGGGTCCAAATTTCTATTAGCCATCTCATAAGAAGCTAACGAACAATGACACCAAGTACATTGTCTTTGGTTTTACTATTCTGGCCCCTCGGTTTCCTTTCTTCTCGATCGCTATATATATATATATATATATATATATATATATATATATATATATATACATAGCAGGTGAAGAAACGAAGGCGCACACTTATGAAAATTGCATTTCTAATGTTTTAACGTTTCGGCTGTCGCACGGCCTTGGTCAGATACAAGAGCGCAGCCGCTTTTATGAGCATGCGCACGTGGGCATAATCAGCAGTACATGCGCGTGTACAATTTCAAATAGTAAAAGAAAAAGTTGCAGCAAGTATAACTCAAGCACGAATAATTATATGTATGAAATATTAGTATGGTGTCACGATGATTGTACGCCAAGTTACAGAATGATATCAATTGCGACATGACAAAACTAGGAACATATTGATTTGGCATGCTTTGTCAATTTTGCACAAGAAAATGCACATCAAGCTATGGCGGAAAGGCACGACATTTATTCTACACTCTCGTTGATACCGGATGACACAGTGTTAAACTTATGAAGCAGAAAGAATTTTCGTACTTCTCGCACACGGTGCCAATTGAAACCTTACTGTAATATTGTTACATTGATGTTGTCAAAGGTATGACCTGCAGTCGAACATGTTTATATAATGGAACGTGCGGCAAGCTGTTGACGTGTGCTTTCTAGTTGTTGAATCTGATACGAAAAGATGTTTCGGTATGACCGATACACTGCATTGTTAAGAATGGCGAGCTGCGAGGCAAGATTGCCACCCAGTTACGACAGGGCGACACGACGCGCATCTCCCCCTCTCCGTCGCTGCAGCTAGGAGGCGTTCGAAGAAGCGGCCTTTGTACTGAAAACCGCCTCCTTCCACTCGCCCCATAGACGTTGTGACGGAACGGGTTTGGTGTGTGAACAATGGTTCCGGAGTTCCCCAACGCGGACCTGATCTGAGACGCATGGACAAGCTGCCGCGGGAAAGCTGTATTTTGGTGCTTCTCATGCCTCGGCGTGACGCAAGACAACGAGCTACCCACGATTGGCACCGATACTTCCAGGAACGGCACCCCTCCAACGCCGTCGTTTGGGCATCGGAATGTGTGTGCCTTTGTGTACGTAAACTGATCTGCGGAGCAGCGGCGAGTTGGTGATGAGTAAACGAACAGTCGCCGCCTCGTATGGCCGGCGGACCGAGTGTATAAAAACTGTTGTTGTGCGAATGCTGGATACACTTCTATTGAGCAGTCATGTTAGACTGATTCACTTCTCTCATGCAGTCATCTTGGACTGATACTCTTTTTCTCAAGCAGTCATGTTAGACTGATTTAATTTCTGTAAATAAACCCATTTTCCTCGTTCTCGATGAGAAGCAGTTCTTCACTTCTTCAACGGCCTCAGCGTAAATAAGTTGGACGACGGCATGGGCCAGCTACCTTCGAATTCATGCCGTACTCCAATCTTGGCAAAGGACCACGAGCGATGGGATTGAGCCGCCAATCCTGACAGCATATGACACACTGAACATTAAAATTATGGGGTTTTACGTGCCAAAACAACTTTCTGATTATGAGGCACGCCGTAGTGGAGGATTCCGCAAATTTCGACCACCTGGGGTTCTTTAACGTGCACTAAATCTAAGTACACCGGTGTTTTCCCATTTCGCCCCCATCGAAATGCGGCCGCCGGGGCCGGGATTCGATCCCGCGACCTCGTGCTCAGCAGCCTAACACCATAGCTACTGAACAACCACGGCGGGTCACACTGAACATTCAAGCAAATAGATGATGTTAGTACAGTCGCAGGTGATTCGCCTTTGATTGCAACAGAAAAAATGGTTGCTGTGCGTATTTACAATCTGTATTTACTCCGCGACCATCTGTTCTTCTACCACGTGACCGACTTCAGACACATGCACTTCGGGCAATTCGTCGCCTTGCCGAACGAATGTATAGGCGCACAAGGTCCATTCACGATTTGAGGTTGGCCAGACGCGCACAGAACAAAATACGGTGTCGTATGAATACGATGGCTTCACAACGATGGATATCTTTCTCCGAGTCTCTGGATCCCCGAAAGCCGTTGTCTCTTATACGGAGGACTGTTCGTGGCCTCTGAGCAACCCCTGGACAGCGCGACCCATTCAATTCCTTGGCTCTTTACCTGCAATGCGGAGAGATTGAAGTCGCAGAATCTGTCTGTAGGAGGACTGCCGGTGAAGCAAGGTTACTGGAACGCAGACTCCAGCCAATTCACCCTTCTCACGTGGTCCGAGTATGGAGTGCACTTTTTCTCTGGGCGGACAAGAGGCTGCACTTGCTTCATGCAGGCGTTCCTCACCGCAGAGGCCAGATGGCATTACATACAACGCTTTCTGTAACCTTGGTGAACGAGCTCGAAAGGCACTCCTGCACGCTCCTGTACAACGATTCGTGGCAGACTGGTACGGTTCCCCAGGAATGGAAGCCAAGTCGCCTGATTTCACCTTCTAAAGCTGTCGCCTTGGGCAATGCATCATACCGTCCGATCGCGCTTGCTAGTTGTACAGGTAGTAATGGGCCGGATGGTTCTAACGCGTCTGGAGTGGTACCCAGATCACTGAAATTTACACAGACACGTTGACAGGGTTAAGGCGCGGTCTATCTATAGTCAATGTTGTCGACTTGGTAACGTACGCCGAATGTCAGAAGGCATGTAAACGCTTGCGTTAAAGAGGTTTACGATAATGTCACTCATGAAGCCGTTCGTAAAGCGTTAGCAGTAATAGGACTTCGTGGCAAGATATATCTCTGTGTTCGTAGCTACCTACAGATGCGATCATTCTACGTGCTCACCGGAGATGGCCCAACACCGCAGTATCAAGACAGCAACCGCGGAGTGCCTCGGGGTGGAGTACTAAGCCCCAACGCTTTTTACTCTAGCCCTTATTGTACTACTGGAGGAACTGTGAAGCATCGTTCGACTCTCTATTTACACTGACGATATCTGTATCTGCACGTCGTCGGTGACACGGCTTCAGCTTCGCTCTCAGTTTCAGAAGGCGACCTCATCGACATCATGGTACCTTCGTGCACAAGGTTTGGAGGTTACGGGAGAAAAGTTCGCAGTGTTGGTATTTACCCGGATGCCAGTGTCTGCATATGGCATGTCAATCAACGGACAAGTGATATCGTGCAGCAGAAGTCACAGGGTTTTGGGGTTTGTGATTGATAGAGACCTGTCCTGGAATCCTCCCGTGAATTACGTGACAAATCGACTGATAGCTATTTGCCGTCTGTTCAGGTTCCTTGCAGGAAAGAACTGGGTGGTGTCCACACAATCCATGTTACAGCTGTGCAGGGTTGAATGAAGGGAAAATGAGACATGGGTGGATGTCTCATTTTCCCTTCATTCATTTCTTCTCTCCACCTTGCGGGTTTCCGCAGAACTACTACGTCAAGCTGTGCAGGGTGTTCTTTGTTGTGTTCCTCCGGTGCAGCCTACCTGCTATATCCAACACGTGCAAAACCAATTTGTTCTCAATTGAGAGCATTCAAGTCAAAGCTCTGAGGATATATGTCTTCGATTACCACGCAGTGCTTCAACAGCTGAAACTATTGCCATTGCTCAAGATTATCCAATCACGACACCCATCGCCGTCGAGACAATGCGTGCACATGCCAGGTATATTTCTCGCCGCCCTCACCTCGGAAAGACCCCGCACGTCATTTAGCACAACTGTCAGTGCATAACGTGCCTCGCATACATCGGGTTACACATCTGCGGCCAGGCCGCAGTCTTCTACATAGCGTTTGTGCCGTCCTGAAGTACACCTCAGAATTCCAGGACTTCAGAGAAATGCAGATCTACCACCGTCTGCACTCAATGAGCTTACTCCTGTTGTACGTGTGATTGAGTAGCCACGTACACATTTATACCGACGGATCGACTACATCGACCAGTTGTGGCAGTGCTTTCTTCATACCTACGAGAGGAATAACACTGCAATTCTTTAAATTGTGGGGTTTTACGTGCCAAAACCACTTCCTGATTATGAGGCATGCCGTATTGGGGGATTCCGGAAATTTCGACCACCTGGGGTTCTTTAACGTGCAGCTAAACATAAGTACACGGGTGTTTTCGCATTTCGCCCCCACCGAAATGCGGCCGCTGTGGCTGGGATTCGATCCTGCGACCTCGTGTTCAGCAGCCTAACACCATAGCCACTGAGCAACCACGGCGGGTCAACAGTGTAATTCAAGACACCGCATGTCACGACGTCCACGGCTGCAGAACAAACGGCTATGCCCTGTGCGCTACAATTTATTGACACAGAGAGTCCTGGTACAGGGGCCGTGTTTTCTGGCTCGAGACCGGCTTTACACAGCATGCAGTGAGTTCTCCGACAGGGACCTCACGAACAGCTAACATACGAAATTGTCGACGTCGAAAATACGAAATACAAAATACATACGAAAACCACGACGTCGAATAGGAAGGCCACGAAATTATTTTCCAGCGGCTACCTAGCCTTTGCGGTATCAGTGGAAATGATCAAGCAGACAAAGCTGCCCGAGAGTCACATCACGAACAACACAGCGTTCCCATTCCTCTTTCCAGGACAGACGCTGCAAGGGATCTTCGCTCCAACTCCGACCACCAACCCCGCCTTCACCGACGTGAGGCATCGGTTCTATACCGGCTGTGGTGGCTTTCACTGGCTTTCAGTGGCTTTCACCAAGGCGTGCACTACTTTCATTTGAATGACTGACAGTGCTGCATGCGACATCTGCGGCGGTAAAGAAAAGACGGAGGACATATTTTGCCACTGTCATCGATATCAGTCGGAAAGACAAATATTATCTGCCGCATTGCGACGACTGGACGATCGGCGGTTGTCCGTGCAGATGCTGCTTGAAGACCGTCCCCATCGCTCGTCGGTCCACAAGGGTGTGAAGGCACTTTTGTCCTTGAGTGTGACTGGCCTATGTGAACTCATTTGACTCGCTCAGGCCCTCCGCGTGCGTGCGCGAGCACACCGCGGTATTCCTGCCCTTCCCTCTCTCTATCTCATCTTTCTATTCCCTCTTTCCCATCCCGCTGAGTAGGGTAGCCAACTAGACTCATTTCTTTCTGGTTAGCATCCCTGCCTTCTCTTCAATTCCTCCTCCTTTAATTCCTCCTCCGTCAGTTTTTACCACTTTTAATAATCCTATGCCAACGCATTAAAAAAAAAAATGCCGGTCTCCGTATGTAGACGTCATGCGAGACCACGTCCATAAGTGTGGAATGTGCCCGCATCCCCCGGACTCCATTGTATACCTTCGGCATTACACTGCTTTTTCGAGTCTGAGACCTCGCTTTTACATCAAAGCTCCAGTTGGTCGGGATTGTTTCCTGGCGTGCTCACCCAGAAAGTGGCGTCTTGAAGGAGGCTTTTGTTTGTGTTTCCGCGTAACATAATTATGTTTTCTTGTATATTCGAATTACAATGTGGCGCTATCATTTGTGTAGGTTGTGTGCAAGTCGTAGATCACGAATGTTCTGACGCATTTTACTTTGAGAAATTCACTTACTTCAATAAGGCACTTGCGCTAGGCGAAAGACCTACGTGAAGGAAGACGTATGGATGGATGGATGGATGGATGGATGGATGGACGGACGGACGGGACGGACGGACGGATGGATGGATGGATGGATGGATGGAAGGATGGATGGATGGATGGATGGATGGATGGATGGATGGATGGATGGATGGATGGATGGATGGATGGATGGATGGATGGATGGATGGATGGATGGATGGATGTTATGTTCGTCCCCTATGGAACGGGGCGGTGGGTTGTGTCACAAGCTCTTGCTATTATACTGCCTGATGTCCTACCTAGATTAAAAACGAAAAAAAGAAAAACAAACACGATGAACTCCCACAACCAAAATTTCTGACCACCTATTGGGAACATTGCTCTTGTGCGTCTCCGTGTTTTTTCGTTTCCCTACTTTTCTTCCAATCTTCCAATCGCCTCTTACTAATCTCCATTTCGGACTTGTTTACTTTTCCCCTGCTCCCGCTAAACCCAAGGGCTTCCAAGAGGTCAGTGGTGCCTAAATCGACCACTGGGCAGACGTCTTATCATTCTAACAAAACATGCCCCATCGTTTTCACAGATTTACCGCAGCAAGCACATGCTTCTTCTTCATTCTTATATATCTCGCTTTATAAGTGCGTGTTCTAAGGCATCCTAGTCTCGCTTCGAAATGTAAAGAGCCTCCCTTTGAGTTATCATGAACTGTTTCTTTCCTGATTTCGTTTTTTCCTCATAAATAGCTCTCTTTGGCAGGTTTCTATTCCATTGCCGCCGCCCATGAGTATACTTCATCCTCTTTGACTTTCCGCTTGACGCTCTTTGATACTGTGTTGCCGACCCTACAGGCCGCATACTTGCTGCTAAGCTTCGTAGTTCTTTTCCTCTACTGTGAATTAATGTTTTTGCTGCACAGATACCTCAACACACTCTTAGCCCACTTACTTTTTTCCATATTCCTCAGTCGTTCTTTATCATCACTTTTACGGCGATCTTCCCTCACTTCAAAACTAGGCGAGCCCATATCACCCTGCACAGCTGCATTTGTAGTATTCCCGCGAGCGCCCAATGCGAGGGGTCCCACTCACCTTTGGTTCCCATAGAGTGCTGATTGTACCCCTGATTTGAAGCAAAGAACCGCATTTCAATAGGTCCTGGAACCATTACACCTTTCCACATACCCCGGAGCACGTCGTACCTATTGTATCTCTATAGCGCTCTGTGCTTCGTTATGGCTGTATTTCTCTTCCCCTGTACTGTTATTGTTTTTTCCTGTGTCTCCATATATCTGTGACCTTCGTTCATCCATATACCAAGGCATTTATATGCTTTTAGCCGAGGTATTTCCTGGCCCTGTAGTGTCCCTCTCTGCCCACCGTCTTCATTGAATACTATTATGACGGTACCGCCACCTAGCGGCCGCGGCCACTCATACGGACCTCGAACGGCAGCTGGAAAAGGGATCTGTCTTTCAGTTACCGATTAACAAATTTACGTTTTCTTTAAATTCCAAAAATAACCCCAAATTATCATGTCTGCTGCTTGTGTCTAAGTCGTACTTTCAGCATTTTCAGACACAATTTAGTTTTAAACGTTATTTAGTTCAGTATGGCAATTGCTCTTGGCGGACGGACTAGAAGAATGCGGAGGCATGCTGCACTTCCGCTCACTTGCGTGCACGCGTGATGTACATGTTGCTTGCGGTGGTGGTGCTTGTGTAACGTCGTCTAACGTCAGTTGATGCGGTGGCACTATTGTCCAACGTCTGCAACAACTCCGCTGTGCATCCACTTTCGCAGGGGGGAATGAAGGCGCATTTGTACATTCGTGAGAATTTCTATGGTTACCCAACAAGAAAACTGTCCGTCCGTCCCTCGACCGCGTAAGACGATCACTTTCAAGATAGAGCCAGACAGCTGTGGAAGAAGACGACGACGATCGCGCGAGCACTTGCGTGAGCACGGGTCTCTGTGACCACGTGACGTGTGTCATAAGGGACGCACCAGAAGTGTGTGGAACAGCCGCGGCTTCTGATCCGAACGTCATCGGCGCACCTGGCGCCGCCACCTATACAGTAGTTTGCTTGCCTCACCAGTTCTCAAGCGTCCTTCCTTTCCCAAGATCACTATCATCATCATCATCTCACCAGTTCACGTTGCGCTGCCTTCCGCAGCGCTTTGTGTCGCCGCAGCGCGGTCGCATGTACCGCGATGACGCCAAGGCGACCGCAGCCGCTCAGTGAAGAAGAGCGGAAACGCAGGAATGCAGACGTGAATACAGATTACGTCAGAAACAAATGAAGGACGCGATTCGCAGAGCACGGAAATGCAGCAACACGCTGCCGAACGCAACAGAGAAGGGGAAGGTCGCAGTGCCGACGCCACCCGATACCGATGTTCCAGGGAAAGCTGTATACGTTGCCTTCATTTGCCGCGTCTCCCTCGTCATTTCACGCCACGTGCGCATCCGCTATGGGCTCTCTATGGCAAGAGTGAACATTGCGTCTACTCGCATCTCCTACGTCGTCTCGTGCGCGTCTCACTTAACGGTTCGGTGTTGAAACCGCACTTCTCCGTTCCACCATTCTTTCATGGTCGTTATCGCAATTATACTAGTTACACCAGCGCACGACTACTCAATATCATGTATACATTACCGAAATTGTCATGATTACAAAGACGGGGCCGAATAAAACAACACACGAAGAAGGGGTCACGCAGCACGTAGACGGCGCCTACGTGCTGTCTCGTGTCCCCCGTCTTCGTGTGTTGTTTTATTCGGTGCCGCATTTGTAATCATGTTTAAACAACTAGCCCACCAACACATGCTCAGAAATTGTCAAGACATCCAGACCCCCCCCCTCTGGATCTGTTCTTTACTTTGCGTTTATTTAAGCATTTATGACTTCCTTTGTGGGCCGCGTACACGAAAGAACATGTTCTTACGCTTGTCATGGCTTACGCTGGCCATGGCTGTAAACTTTTAAATGTTCTCTAAATATTTCATTTGGACTCTGAATTGTTACTTCAAAGCCTGGAATGCCTGGCAATCGTATGCGACCATAAATGCATTTTTTACCGCGAAGCTGGATACCTCTACCGTTCAAGGAAATTTTCTTGTTGTAGTGGCAAGCGAAAAACTCACCATATGTAAGCCGATCCTGGAGATAGTGCAATACCGGCCCGATCCGCGGCGGAGGTGAAGCAGGCGTTAAGCCCTCCCCATACGTGGGCCGATCCCGAAGATTGTGCGACGCCGGGCCGACCCGAGGCGGATTTACAGTTCGCCATTAAGGGGCCCATGTACACAGCTTCGCTGGTCATCCTTCTTCACAGAGTGGAAGGGCACAGATTTTATTGTGTTTATGCACTCAGCTTCATAAACTTCAGCTTGCGCAAGCCAATCAACGATGTCAGTAGCGTGAACGCACCTTGTTTCCTAGAGACGGACGTCTAGCGCAGACTGTAGTCTCTTCCTATGTTTTACTTCTCTTGCATTATTGAGGGCTTACTCAGATAAAAACAATAAGTTCTATTCAAGATCCTTCTCCAGTATTGCTTTTAGACATACGGCATTAACATGCGTGAAAGAATATTTTATTACAACTCTGCATTGCTTTCAGAGCAACAACAGCGTTTGGAAGAAAAAACGACTGCGACACTACAGCGAAAACATCGCATTAGTGTCACCGTCACATCGAGAATAGCACTTGCTCATTATTAACGCTACTTACTTTGGAACTTGATCGAACTGACGCCTGTCGGGAGTACGCTGAAAAAAAAAACGCAATAAGCGCCTAATTGCGCCAGCCGTCATTTCGACCGATTCAAAAATGGCCTTCAAGATGCATTTCTGAATACAGGCGTAAGTCGATGTAGATCAAATTTGACTAATGTTTCGTGATGGTTCTGGAATCACGGTACACAGGTCATGGAACGTCCTGTTTAACCTGTGTGACAGCCCGTGCACGTACGCTAACAGCACAGTTTATTTTTCTTTCTAATTTGTTTTACTTTTTCATGTGTTTGTTGCATTATCCTGTTCTACCTAATCTCCAGCAGCATCTATTAAAAGAATTGCACAGAATGCACAGGCTGTGGGCTTAAAGCAACTGTGCACCCTAAAAGCATAGTGGTGGAAATCTGAGAAGCGGTGGTGCCGGGGATTATCCCTAGTAGACAAAACATAGTCAATAAAGGAAAAGAAGAACGCCAAAAGTCATGGTGCACCAGCACTGCTCTCCGCAACCCACAAATTAAAAGTAATGTGCAAGATTATGAACGCAGAATCCAAAGAAGAAAATTTTTGACGACGCTTAAGCTTCGCCTCTAAGAGTGGAACACGATAGCGTTCAAAGATCCCTGAGTGCTTCTCACGCCTCCCGGCAACTGCAGCTTATGTAACCGTAATGTTTTCCAAGAAACACTGAGGGCGAACGCTATGCACGAAGGCGAGCTTTCTGGCAGAAACGCGGCCTCTTGCGGGGGCCGCGATGGATGGATGGATGGATGGACGGACGGACGGACGGACGGACGGACGGACGGACGGACGGACGGACGGACGGACAGATGGATAGACGGATGGATGGATGGATGCATGCATGCGTGCATGGTATGAGCGTCCCCTTTAGAACGGGATGGTGGATTGCGCCCCCAAGTTCTTGTCATATTGCCTACTGTGCTACCTATGTTAAAAAAGAAAAAAATGAAAGGAACAAAAACTCGTGATGAATTCCCATAACGAAATTTTCCGACCCCCTATTGTGAGCTTTGCTTTTGCACACTTCCCGTTGTTTTTCGTTTAACTAATTTTTTTTCCACTAAAGTTCCAATCACCTCTTACTAATCTCTATTGCGGAAATGTTTACTTTCCCCCTGCTCTCATTGAACCCAAGGGCTTCAAGGAGGTCAGAGGTGTCTCAATCAGCGGCGGGGCAGATACCTTCACATTCTAATAAAACATGCTTCATCGGTTCCCTAGGTTTGCCGCAGCAAGCACAGGCTTTTTCTTCATTCTTATATCTCGCTTTATAAGTGCGTGTTCTAAGGCATCCTGATCTCGCTTTGAAAAGTAAAGAGCCTCCCTTTAAGTTATCACAAATTGTCTCTTTCCTGATTTAGTTTTTTCCTCTTGAGTAGTTACTCATAGCAGGTTTCTTTTCCATTGGCTTCACCCATGAGATCATCTCAGCCTCTGTGATTTTCCGCTTGACATTCTTTGTTGCCATGTTGCTCACTCACCATACAGGTCGTATACTTGCTGGTAAGCTTCCTAGTTCTTTCCGTCCACTGTGAATCAATGTTTTTCCTCCACAAATATTGAACACTCTCCCAGCCCATTTACTTTCTTCCATATTCCTCAGTCGTTCTTCATAATAAATTTTTCTTTGAGCTTCCCTCACTTCAAAACTAGTAATCACCCTGCACAGCTTCATTTGTAGTCTTCCCGCGAGCGCCCAATGCGAGGGGTCCCACTGACCTTTTGTTCCCATCGGGTCCTGATTGTACCCCTGATTTCAAGCAAACAACCGCATTTCCAAAAGTAAGTCATGGGACCATTGCACCTTTCTACATACCCAGGAGCACCCCGTACCTATTGTATCCCCATAGCGCCTGTGTTTTATTATGGCCGCATTTCTCTTCCTCTTTATTCTTATTCTTTTTTTCCTATGTTTCCATATATCTATTGCTTTCGTTTATCCACATGCCAAGGTATTTATATTATTTCATGCCAGGTAGTCCCTGCCCCTGTATTGACACAGTTCACAGTTTTCACTGAATGCCATAACACCAGATTTTTAATGCTAAATTTAAGACCTAAATTCTCGCCTTCTTGTCAACAGACATTAGCCAAATATTGCATATCACTTTGCTTGTTAGCTAGCAACACAATGTCGTCCGCATAAGACAAACCTGGAAGCTGCTGCTGTACTATTGTACCCGCCTGTTTGTGTGAGAGATTAAACCTGATATTACTGCCCTCTAGCGCCCTTTCCATCCTTGCTTTGCGCATGATAAACAGCAGTTGGGATAAAAGGCACCCCTGCCTCAGTCCTTTGTTTATAGCAAATTTCTCCTCACTCTGCATTCCTTCACATTCAATGTAAACGGTATTGTCTACAGAAATGTCTCTCAAAAGCTCTATACAATCATTGCATAAACCTTCTCCTTCCAGAATATCCCACAAAATGTTGCCGTATACTTTGTCATACTTTACTGTATGTGTAACAAGGCCATATAGAATGTCTCCTTTCTACACATAATATTTCGATGCACTGACTATGGACAAATAAGTTATCATCGAGACGGCTACCTATTGTGAAGCCATTCAGAAGTTCTCTCAAAATAACTTTATTGTGTGCCCATGCTTGCAGCTGTAATTTAATTGCCTGCATCGCTCACCTGTATATCACAGATGTAATGGTCAACGGTCTATATGAGGGAACTCTTTCTTCCCCTTACCTTTATAAATGACATTCATTCTACTTTGTCGCCGACTGTTTGGTGTTTGTCTGTCTCTTAAAGTTTCTGCTACTGTTTCCAGCAGAGGTTCCTTACTTTTTGGTTCTAGTTCAATATTCAGACCAACGGGAACCTCGTCTAGCCCTGTGGCTGTGCGCTTCGGAATTTTCTCTTCGGCTTTCTTCTAGTTGAAATTTGTCAGCACCAGCTTGTTTTCCGTCTGCTTCTCCATCATGCTCTTTATTCCTCAAATAGAACTTCGTCATTGCCTTTGAAAGATTCGGCTGCTATTTTTGGATGTATTTTAATGCCGCGTTCCCTTCCAATTTGCTTCCACCTTCGTCTAGGATATGTTGTTGTAGTGTGCCATACTTCCTGCCTAATAAGTTTATGTGGTTTCAAAATATTTTAGGCGCGGCTTGCTTTTTCTCACGTATTTCTGACAACCAACGTTCACTTTCACCTTTTATTTTTGCTTGAACCAGCATTTCAACCATATATTTTTTCTCCTGGTATATTTCCCATTTTCTGGCTAGCGTCGCCTAGCGATGCGGCGGAGGCAAGCGCCATCTAGAGGTGTTGCAAGGAGCCGGGCGCCCCGCTTTATGAACTAGGCCATGACTTCTGTAGGAAAGGTAGAAACACTGCAATAGGAGTTTGTGTTTTTTTTTAGTTTCTGCATAGCGTAATTATGCTTTCTCGTATATTCAAATTACAATTCGACACTATCATACGAGTAGGTTGTGTGTAAGTCGTACTGTACGATGTTTCTGACATATTTTACGTTGAAAAATTCAATTAGTTCAGTAACTCCCTTGCGCTACATGGAGGGTCTGCGTGGTTGGGTAAGCCTGGTTCAAAATTTTTGCCGCATTGATGTCCCCAGCTAGACACCAACGCCAGTTTTCCGGCGACACGGGTACCTTAACGCTGTCAGATAGAGCATGTGAACAAGTACGACGAAAATACATGCAGTGTGGTTTACCACATCCCGCCAACAGGTGAAGTGTGCATGGGGCGTAATAGACACTGTACAAACGGCAGATTAGGGGCGCACAAAAACAGGTTCCAGCTCCTTACAGCGCTCAACAAATTGGCGGCGCACTCAGTGCAAACGGTGCACTGTCAGATAAGGCAAAACTGGCCGGAAAAGCAAAAACCAATGCGGGAAAGCAGATTTGCGAAGCCCTAGTGATCACAGAAGGAAAATGTAAGCGTCTAAGCAGTCCTTCTATCACGCCTAGCGATGCCGAGATGCAGTTCGCAGGATTTAATGGGTGAGCTGGCATTGTGCAGATTTCTCCGAAGTCTCCACAGCGCTTTGTTGGCCTTAGCACAAATGGAGTCGATATGCAAATTCCATCGCAGATCTGAAGTTACCCATAAAACCAAGTATTTGTGTTGGTCGACTCTGGCAAGCTCGTGATCACCCATGGAGTACGGCCATTCTAGGATGCTTTTTTTTTCCTGGAAACGCTCATTGCAACGGGTTTTGCCGCGTTTAGATGCAACTGCCAAGTAATGCACCATTTATTTATCTTCTGGAGGTTTAGATTTAGTTCTGATTGATCAGGAGGAGATTTAACTGGACTGTAAATTACGCAATCATTGCAAAAAAAAACTTATGGGGACTGTAATATCTTTGGGTAAATCGTTGATAAAAATCAAAAACAGCAGTGGGCCCAAGGCACTACCTTGGGGAACTCCATAAATAACGTTAGTAAATGTAGATTTCTTAGTGTTGACTTGAACGCACTGCTTGCGATTGGAGAAATAGGAGGAAAACAATTGCGTTATGTTTGGGTTTTTAAAGATAGCATTTATTTTTATCAACAGTTTAGCATGGGACACCTTATCGAACGCTTTCGCAAAATCCAAAAATATGATGTCAACCTGACCCCGGGAGTCTATTTCAGAGGCGAGATCGTGATTAAGTTCAACGAGCTGAGTAGTCGTGGATAAGCCTTTTCGAAATCCACGTTGCTGATGGTATATTATATTGTCATCACCTAGATATGCCAAAAGATGTTTGGAAACAATATGCTCGAGAAGCTTGGAACAAGTATTAGCAAGGGAAATAGGACGGAAATTTTCGCAGTCGTTAGTACTACCACCTTTGTGTATGGGTATAATCTTAGCGTCCTTCCAAGCATTGGGGAAGCAACCACTAGTTATTGAGGACTGGAAAATAATTGTTAAATACTATGAAACCCAAACTGCGTGCCTATATAGGAATTCATTTTGTATTCCATTAGGTCCTGCGTTTTCTTTTTATAGATTTTAAGGAGCAGGTTCAATACCCCTTCTTCACTAATCGCTATTTCCTCTATCACAGGTGTAATTCTTCTTTCCATAGGTCGTTGCGTCGTACTCAATTTAAGTAGAACCCTTTTCGTAAGCCTCCGGGTTTCTGCCCCGTAGATGAGTACTGGTAAGACACAGCTGTCATACGCTTTCCTTTGGTTATGCAATTAACTGTGGTTTATGCAACCCTAATCTACCGGGAAACGCTTGCGGCGAACGCTATGCGCGAAGGCGAGCTTTCTGGCTCTTTCTTGTGTCCCCCGCATGGCTGATACCCTTACAAAAATGACTTTAGACTGTCTATAGAAAGTCTATAGACTTTTTATAGACGATCTTGCATTTCTATAGATTTGGACTTTTGTTGATACAGTCTATAGACTGTCTATAGACGAAAATTGATAAAGTTTCTATTTCTTTTTGTCTATCCGCAGTCTATAGACGGTCCATAGAAAAAAGTCGATATGGCGTTTGTTTGTTTTTTGTCTACTTCCCCTCTGTAGACTGCCATACACAAAAATCAATACAGGCTCTATTGATCTTTCTCTATTATTTATCAATAGACTTTCTATAGACGAAAGTCGATAAGATTTCTATTTCTTTTTGTCTATACGCAGTCTATAGACGGTCTATAGAAAAAAGTCGATAAGGTGTTTGTTTCTTTTTCTCTACTTCCTGTCTTAAGAATACCTATAGACAAAAGTTGATACAGGCTCTATTTATTTTTCTCTATTGTTTATATATAGACTTTCTTTAGGCGAAAGCCGATAAGATTTCTATTTCTTTTTGTCTATTCGCAGTCTATAGGCGGTCTATAGAAAAAAGTCGATACAGTCTATTGAGTGTTCATTCTTTGTCTTTTAGAGTGTCTATAGACGAGAGAAGATAAGATTGTATATTTCTTGTCTATTCCCACTCTACCTAGTTCTTCACAAACACGCACCTGCACACATTCATATATATATATATATATATATATATATATATATATACTGCTGCGCGACCGGCCGCTCGAGTCACATTGCGTGTAATCGCAGGCTTCTTCACGCTCGGACAAACACTTTTATGGAGCTCGTATTGAGCAACAGCAATCTGTATCGGGAGTTTCTAACGAGGCTCCACAATTTTATAATTGAGAATATTCATGTAATTAGCATAATTGAGAAACTAATTAACACTCATTATCAAACCAGGTGAATGCAAAAAATTAATCTGAGTATCTCCAAGCGATGGCAAACAACATTATCTTGGTTCTCTCCAGCTACGTAGCATTTGCATATGTTAATGGTCTCGCTCAAATTAAGTGAAACATTCCGTATACTTTTTTGCAATGCGAGCTATTCTCCGCGGTTTCCTATATCACCGCCGATGAAGGCCATAGAATGGGACGTCACCAAAGGTCATGTTAACTTGTGCGAACAGCTCGTATACCGATTGTGGTAAGGCGTGACGTGAAGTAGAAAACAGCCGATACTGTAAAATTCTTATTGCTTCAGGTTTACAAGGCGTCTTCAGATTGACAACAGACGAACATCGTTAATCTGAGCCCAAGCCGTGTACGCTGTAACCAAGTGCATGCAGATACCGGTGGATAATACGGAGCTGCGTTTGATATAAGCCACTGAAGTTGTATACAGCTGAGATTGCTGTAGAGCCTATTTGTAGACTTTAGTGTATGCATAGTGTATACTTCCGCATTTGTTGACCACGTGATATGGTCTACGTAGTCGCTCTCGGCAATCCCAAGACAGTCTTCACAGTTGTCATAGCATCACTTTTGCGGCAGTAGAATAAAGAAAGCAAAACGCCAATCGAATTATGATAATACATGTTATGAACGCCAACTTCAGCTACGATTGCATTCATCAAGCTAACAGCGCAGAGACTCGTAATGGTTGTAGCTGACAGCGCGGACTTTGTGAGTGTGCGATGAACCTATGTCGCGCATCTGGTGTGCGCGTTGTGTGTCGTCCGATTCTCGGATACTTTTCACGTTGTCTTCATATCTCGACTGCGTCACTAACATCGGGCAGTTTTTTGTTGACTGATACCTTGAAATATAAACTTATAAAAGTTTCTCATTCAGTTAAAATATGTGCCAAATTCTCTCAGCCCCCCAGTATATCACCGGCGGTATTCCTGCGCAGCCACGCATATGAGTACATCAATGCTGTACTGATTGCTTTCACTATCATCGGAACAGAAAATTAGCACAACATACGTGTGGGCATCACATTTGGCGGTACGCTGGAAGATACGCTACAAATGCGCTGTATTACTCATCGTCGCTAGCGATAATGCGTCTGAAGCGTCTGAAGGGCCCTGTACTGGCTTTTACAAACAACGCATTCAACAATCCACACGATAGCCCACAGCGTTTGTAATACAACCTGCCAGCGCATTTACTTCGTCCATGAAAAAATGATGAAAATGGAAGACCCCGTTCCGGCCGTTCCGTTCCGGCGCGCATGGCGCGCGGAGAGAGAGAGAGAGAAGAAAGAA